>NC_073635.1:56081212-56384242 GCF_029407905.1 Bubalus kerabau
AGTCTATAGTGCTACAGGTTATTTGCTCACTGTTTCCTTTAATTAGCGCCTAGAGCTCAACTCGGAGAAGGCAATGTCACCCCACTCCAGTACTCTTGCCTGGAAAATCCCATGGACCAAGGAGCCTGGTAGGCTGCAGTCCATGGGGTCGCTAAGAGTTGGACACAACTGAGCGACTTCACTTTCACTTTTCACTTTTAGGCATTGGAGAAGGAAATGGCAACCCACTTCAGTGTTCTTGCCTGGAGAATCCCAGGGACAGTGGAGCCTGGTGGGCTGCCGTCTATGGGGTCGCACAGAGTTGGACATAACTGAAGTGACTTAGCAGCAGCAGCAGAGCTCAACTATCCTTCCTTGGTTTCCTGGAAGCTAGATGAGGCTTGTGACTGAGTTCCTGCAGATGGACTGTAAACAGAAAGCAACATCTCATACATGTGTTACTTCCACAGTTTTTGCCTTTGGTCAGAATGAGACTGGCTTCACTGGAAGCTGGGGATCAAAGAAGGCTGAGCCCCATGTATAAAACAGATAGCCAATGGGAATTTGGTGTATGGCTCAGGAAACTCAAACAGGGGTTCTGTATCAACCTAGAGGGGTGGGATGGGGAGGGAGATGAGAGGGAGTTTCAAAAGGGAGGGGATATGTGCATACCTATGGCTGATTCATATTGAGGTTTGATAGAAAACAACAAAATTCTGTAAAACAATTATCCTTCAATTAAAAAAAAACAAAAAAAGAAGGCAGAGTCATAAGCTGGAAGGAACATGGGACCCTGAATCATGGATTCTTAGAGAAGAGCCATCATTAATCAGAAGTGTGGTTTATACTTAATACAAAGTACATTCTTTTGTATTTAAAGCATTATATCTGCAGGTTGATTCTTACAGAAACTAGTGTTTGCATGTCAATATTTGCAACTATTTAATTCCTTCTACTATTATTAGAATTTATACATTTTCCTTTTTTCCTATATAAATAAACTACTCTGTACTGTTCTTGGTCAAAATATCTGATTATTTTATTAGGATTTCTGGAATTTTCTGTAGAAAAATGCAGAATAGTTTTAAGGATTTGATAAAGATCTCCAAAATTCTCTCTAGAAGTGCTGTGCCAAATTTGTAATCTCACAAGAAGTGAATAAGGAGTCAAAATTTTCTAGACTAATATGTTCCCTTTCCACTGATTCATGATGAAAAACCTATATATATATATATGTTTGTGTGTGTGTGTTTAATACAATACATTGTCTGCTTCAGGGTTCAGTTCAGTTCAGTCGTTCAGTCGTATCCCACTCTTTGCGATGCCATGGACAGCAGCATGCCAGGCTTCCCTGTCAATCACCAGCTCCTGGAGTTTGCCCAAACTCATATGTATTGAGTCAGTGATGCCATCCAACCATCTCATCCTCTGTCATCCCCTTCTCCTCCTGCCTTCAGTCTTTCTCAGCATCAGGGTCTTTTCAAATGAGTCAGCTCTTCATATCCGGTGGCCAAAGTATTGGAGTTTCAGCTTCAACATCAGTCCTTCCAAAGAACACTCAGGATTTCCTTTAGGGTGGACTAGTTGGATCTCCCTGCCATCCAAGGGATTCTCAAGAGTCTTTTCCAAAACCACAGTTCAAAAACATCAATTCTTCGGTGCTCAGCTTTCTTTATAGTCCAACTCTCACATCCATACATGAATACTCAAAAAACCATAGCCTTGACTAGATGGACCTTTGTTGTTCAAGTAATGTCTCTGCTTTTTAATATGTTGTCTAGGTTGGTCATAACTTTCCTTCCAAGGAGTAAGCATATTCTGCAGTGATTTTGGAGCCCCCCAAAATAAAGTCAGCCACTGTTTCCCCATTTATTTGCCATGAAGTGATGGGACCAGATGCCATGATCTTAGTTTTCTGCATGTTGAGTTTTAAGCCAACTTTTTCACTCTCCTCTTTCACTTGCATCAAGAGGCTCTTTAGTTCTTTTTCACTTTCTGCCATAAGGGTGGTGTCATCTGCATATCTGAGGTTATTGATATTTCTCCCAGCAATCTTGATTCCAACTGTGCTTCATCCAGCCCAGCATTTCTCATGATGTACTCTGCATGTAAGTTCAATAAGTAGGGTAACAATATACAGCCTTGACGTACTCCTTTTCCTATTTGGAAGTAGTCTGTTGTTCCATGTCCAGTTCTAACTGTTGCTTCCTGACATGCATACAGATTTCTCAAGAGGCAGGTCAGGTCGCATGGTATTCCCATCTCTTTCAGAATTTTCCACAGTTTGTTGTGATCCACACAGTAAAAGGCTTTGGCATAGTCAATAAAGCAGAAATTGATGTTTGTTTGGAACTCTCTTGCTTTTTTGATGATCCAAATTGACAATTTGATCTCTGGTTCCTCTGCCTTTTCTAAAACCAGCTTGAACATCTGGAAATTCATGGTTCACATATTTTTGAAGCCTGGCTTGGAGAATTTTGAGCATTACTTTACTAGCGTGTGAGATGAGTGCAATTGTGTGGTAGTTTGAGCATTCTTTGGCATTGCCTTTCTTTGGGATGAAAACTGACCATTTCCAGTCCTGTGGCCACTGCTGAGTTTTCCAAATTTGCTAGCATATGTAGTGCAGCACTTTCACAGCATCATCTTTCAGGATTTGAAGTAGCTCAACTGGAATTCCATCACCTCCACTAGCTTTGTTCGTAGTGATGCTTCCTAAGGCCCACTTGACTTCACACTCCAGGATGTCTGGCTCTAAGTGAGTGATCACACCATCATGATTATCTGGTTCATGAAGACCTTTTTTTATATAGTTCTATGTATTCTTGCCACCTCTTCTTAATATCTTCTGCTTCTGTTAGCTTGAGGGTTATGAATTTCAATTTCTGTGCATTCTAGTTACAGATTCCATGTTAAAATTATTAGAGTTTATCATATGCCTTAATATTTGGTATTATGAACTCTCATTTATTTTTCTCAAGTGTTTGTTTCTGGCCTTTTTTTTTTTTCTTGAGAAACACTTTGTTAAAATCCTTAAAAAGTTCCATAGGGAATATTAAATGAGATGCATCCATTTAATAAATATTTTTTGGTAATTCTATATATTTACAATATTTAGTTTCCAACCAGAAAGGTATTTTTTTGTTTGCTTTGTTAATCTAACTTAGTACAAATTTGTACTTTTCCTCATGGTCTCATTCACACTTCAATCTAATGTGTGTATTGCAATATGAATGGAATGCATGAGGGTTAAGCTTATAGAGAAAATACTTTTTTAAAAATCAATTATATTTGGAATTATTTTCTGTTCCAGAGATTCTGCTTTTTCAAAATAAGTTTATATGAACCAACAAAGACTAAAAATATAGGCCCATTTGTTCTAGTTTTAGGCTGATTAATATAACATACACTTTAAAAATATGGGAGTTAGTACTTTGATCACATTTTCAATGGTCAAAGTACATCTAAAACTATATCTAATTACAGATGTCCCACTTTTGTAAAGGTGAATTTGCCTAGCAGAGGAAGATAAAAATTGCGAAGATTCTGGAAATCATGCCAAGCATAAAATAGTTTTAAAAAGTTGGGAATATCTTAGCCCCCAAGAAGGAAAGGCCTGATAATAGATGTAACAAAATACATGAAGTGTTATCCTATCAAAGGACTAGATTTTTCACATCTCTGATATGTGATAAACAGATAAAGATACAATGATAGAAATTTTGATACCATGTTTAGTGAAACCTTTTAACCTCTAGAAAGGTCTAGAAGTGAGCAGGGCTATTTTTCTGAGGTGCTGAGTCCCAGAGGGAGCTGAGCAGACCATCTGTCAGGGACACAGGGTAAGACATTCTTACACAGGGTCACAACCTGGCCTCTATGTCCCCAGAGGTCCTGGCCAGCTGTGATTCTGTCATGAGAGTGTCATGCACTGAAGGTGGTCCCTATTGTTCGTGGAGCTGCATTTTAGCCATCTCAGCACTCACTGCTGGAGCCAACTATGATTTGATTCTTCTATCTATTAATTATGGGCTGTAAATATTCTGTTTGTGCAGAAAATTCCCTATTCCCTGCACCTGTGGTTGAAAATTTTAGTTATGCAATCTCATAGTCAAGTGGTTGTTCCAATGGCAACACAATTTCCTCTGCCACAATTAAGTATTTTTCCCCTTTAAAGAAAAATTCTGCTGTCTTATGTGATAATCAGTTTAAAATAATTTCAGGTTTCAGGCTCAAAATACAGACTTAAAAAAAAATTTGTGAAATCTAGAATAAAAATCATCATCCTTATAATTTGGGGCATTTATTTTATCTGATCATTTACAAAATAAAATCCCATTTAGAAAGCAATCTTACGAGACCATATGTTTTATATCTAAGCTCACAAATTTAAGAATAAATTGAATCTAATAAGTAATGCATTATAAAGGGATATTGTGTGTGTCCAGCACACATAGCTGTGTCCAACTCTTTGTGACCCCATGGACTGTAGTCTGCCAGGCTCCTCTGTCCATGGGGATTCTCCAGGCAATAAAACTGGAGTGGGTTGCCATTTCCTTTTCCAGGGAATCTTCCCAATCCAGGGATCAAACCCGTATCTCCTGTATCTCCTGCATTGCAGGCTGACTCTTTATCATCTGAGTCACAAGGGACGCCCCCATATATACGCTACCATGTGTAAAACAGCTAGCGGAAGACAGTTGTATAGCACAGGATGCTTAGCTCAGTGCTCTGTGATGACCTAGAGGGATGCCCCTGAGTGGGTGGGAGGGAGACTTAAGAGGGAGGGGATATATGTATACTTATGGCTGATTCACATTGTTGTACAGCAGAAACTAATGCAACATTGTAAAGTAATTATCCTCCAATTAAAAAAAAAAAACAAAAAACTAGTACGAAAAATATAAAAAAGATACTTCATTATGAAAGGAAAGAAAGTTCTGAGGCAAAATCTAGAGAGATATGTAAAGCCTGGTAGGGATTTTGTTTAATGGGAGTAACTAGAGAATATTCATATGCTGATACAGAAGAATCATTAGTAAATAAGATTAAGTGCACAGGAACAATGGATAACTCATGGATCAAGGGTTGGAGAAGATAGATTTCAGGTACAGATACATGAATGGCCTGAAAATTGCTTCCTCTGCAACAGGTTAAACAAGATAAGGGGAGACACAGTTATGGGTAAGGAAGCAGAAATGCAGCAGTGTGTTCATAACCACCCCTGACTTTTCCTGTGATGATGGAAGTATAGTAATCTGCAGTGACGTGAGAGCACGTTGAGTCAGGGGACCTGAGGGTAATGGTGAAAGTTGGGGAATGAATGATCAATGAAGGGACTAGAAGAGGGAGCTTGTTCAGAATACACAACTGGATGGCTAAAGACTTTTGAAAGCAGAGATGAAAATGTGCAATACAGTTTTGCTGGAATGATCTAACGGTCTATATGTTGTGTGTGTACATTTGTTCTCTACTCTGAGCTGTGTCTAGTACTGCTGCAGTGGCTGATTTGCAGAGGAACATTTTGGAAGAAGAGCAGGATAGAAGGAGGCAGGGTGATGAGTCATCACATACAGGATGTAAATGAACTAAAAATAGAGAGAAATGGGTGATATCAGAAGATTTATTTGGCAAACTAAGAGGGGTAAGAAATATTAGTGACAATAGAAAATTATTGTTGTAGGAAAAGGATGTCAGGGCTTCCCACGTGTTGATGGTGGTGCCGTTGAGGAGTTAAGTGAAAGTCAAGTTATCCCAGTTGAGGTAATCCACAAACTCTAAGGTCATTAAGTCTTAGAAGAGCCATCTACTGACTTCGGAGTCTCTCCAAATGATGCAGGCAGGAAAATGATAAGGTAGATGTCAAAATCTTAAGGCAGCATGAACCTCAAGGAAAAACTTGCTTTCAAAAGATTTTAGTTGTTAAAAAGTAAAATATAACATTTTGTGAAATGGTATTGTAAATTTAGGATTATTATGCTCGGTGCTTGAGGTTCTCATAAGTAACATCTGGGGAAAAATGGAGTCCAAGAAAGGATAAAGAACAAAAATGAAAGAATGAATGTTAAGTCTATGAGGGAAAGAGAAAATAAGGAAAAGAACGATGTGAAGAGGGATTCCAGTGTTTGCCATGCTTCAGTTTCATCCCCAGTTTTGCTAGTTCCTGACTGGTGAAATTATTATAGATAACAGTCTATAACATGGAGATAACATTGCAAATACTGTGTATGGTAGTAATGAGAATTAATGAGATATACAGCCTTTAAAATAGTGCACAGTACCAAATGCTTAAGCAACATTAGCATTTATTTTTTATTATTACTGTGTTGTCATCATTATTATTATCTAGCTCATAATTAAGAAGACAGACTTTCTGGGAAAAGTTCCTTTTAATCATCTAATAATAAAGTTTGATAGAGGTCTCTTTGTATTTTCCACAAACTCAAAACATTAATTTTAGATTGGCTCTACAAAAGTAGAGCATAATAGAGTGACTTTGGTTGTACATAAATCATGAGCATCAGAATCACTGAGACCTAACCTAGCACTTTAGAGTTAGAATCTTTCTGTTGGAAAGGGGAGGAAGGGGGAGATATTTACAATATTGATTTTGGGGACAGATCATTCATTTCAATGAGATCAAGCTTTCTGCTCCCAGAAAATCTTGGAATTGGACTATTATTTTTTCCACTTTCACTACTATCCTCCTTATAAAAATTAATGAATGTTTCTAAGAGAAAGGGTAATCTTTGTAAATCATTTTCAGTTTGTGTAAAGCATTTAATATAATTTAAAAATATTAATACATTTGCTAGAAAAAAATTTCTGCAAGTCATCATGAAAAGTTGAGCCTCAGATTTAGATAAACAAAGGAAAAGAAAGGACTATTATTAACATTTTCAACAAAGGTATAAATATACATATTGCTGAAAAGATAATATTATTTTTAATTAAACAGTAAGGAACTGATGAAAGTTTTATCCTTGTACATCTGAGCTTGTAGCGCATTCACTGCCATAACACTCAGTGCATCTAGAATTGTTTTGGCTTCGCATGTCTGATTACCCAGAGATACATTCTTTTCTTATGAACATTATGGAGGAGTCTGCTTAATATGGGAAGAACTTTCTCCTTTGATAATCAATTTATTTACCAGATTTGTAAAAATACAGATATATTTTTGGAATTTGTTGAAAGGGCTGTATCCTTGTTATTCTTGGTATGTTGGGTATATTCTCCTACATTTAGCCTACAACTATACTGCTCAAATCAATTTATCAGGTGACAAAATCATTCTTTCTCTCAATCATTATATCCATATGGCACTAAAAGTCATCTGAGATTTTGTTGTGGTTCTTTAGTTGCTAAGTCATGTCTGACTTTTTGCAACCTCATGGACTGTAGCCCACTTGGCTGCTCTGCTTATGGGATTTCCCAGGCAAGAATACTGGAGTGGGTTGCCATTTCCTTCTCTAGGGGATCTTCCTGATCCAGGGATTGAACCTGTGTCTCTTGGATTGGCAAGCAAATTCTTTACCACTGAAACACCAGGGAAGTTCTAAGCCTGGCTTAAAGAATTTAAGTTTTCACTTAGAAAACAGTTTTCATATACTACTAGGTAATGCTTTGTCTTTTGAAAGTAGATGCCCTTATGACTGTCCCCTGAATAGTTATATTCTTATCACATATTCACTTAACAAAATATAGTAGCACTTTGTAGACTTAAAAAACATCACAACCTAAAAGTTGAGAGTTATATTTTTAGGACTTAAGACTAATGGAGACAGCATCTCAAGTAACCCCAAGAGAACTGCTCTGAGGCAGGGGTTGGGGGGTGCAGCCAGGTTATATAGAAATTTTGAAACAAAGGGCAGGTAGTTTGAGCTCAAAAGATTATTGTAAACCAAAGAAAATCAGATATCCCAAGTTGTTTGCTAAGGAGTTTGCTCTTTTCTGTGTTTGGGAAGATGCAAGAGTCTGGGCTCATTGAAATCATTCCTTTGATATGCACCTCAGCTATGTGGGGCCAGTAACTGTGTTTTCCCATCCTGAACTTCCTCAGGGCTCACCATGGGGGAGTGGCTGCAGTTTGCTAAATGGCTGCTAAATGGCAGGTATTTTTCCCTTGCTCATGGCTCGCCATCTGTGGTGGCTTCAACTGCTGATGTCTGTGACATCCTTTGCTTACTGATATGGCAGGAAATATCCCATTTTTCAACTTATCGAACAGCACCAAATATCATCATTGTGTTAATAAGTACTTGGGTACAAAGATGAAAATATTCTTGCTCTTAAAGAACTTACCATCTGGTTGACCTCCAGTTTGAGGAAAGAGAAAAGCACATAGCATACCATATGATAAAAGTAATATTCTTTGTGGATTCATGCCAGACCATCCACCCACTTCTGACCCCTCAAGTTGTAAAATAATTATATTATTCATAATGTTGGAGCCAAAATTATTTTTGTACCTTTGCTTTCTTGAATTACAAATGTTCTGCATGGATACATGATTATAAGTAATTCAAATAATACAAAATACACAGGCTAAAGGATGAAAGAGCTTGCCTCTCACTTTCCTTTCCTCTCTTGCCAAGGTTCTTGCCCAAAGGCAGAAAGTATTAACTGTATAAGATGTATCATTTGCAGGATTTATTTAAAAGAATAAATATCTCAATGTGTGTCTTCCTATCAAGGGACATGGGATTTGGGCTGCATTTAAATCTATTATTTTTTTTTCTGATTTCTTATTGCTAATACATAGGAAAGTTATTTTTGATTTTTATAGTTTTACTTTTGGCAGCATTACCATTCATTCATATTTCCCCAATGTTTCTAAACTTAATCTTTCTGTGTTCTAGATAGGTAATGCCATCGACCCATAGCTATATTTTCTTTATCTTCAATGTTTATTCTTTCTATTCATTTTCTTTCTCTCATTGCACTTCTTGAGTTCTGAGAATAAGGTTGAGAATAATGATGGTGGGAATTCCCTGATGGCCCAGTGGTTAGGACTCTGTTCTCTCACTTACAAGGGCGTGGGTTTGATTCCTGGTCAGGGAATTAAGATTCTGCAAGCTGAGAGATGCAGCCAAAAAAAAAAAAGAGGTAGTGATAGTATTTCAGTGAGGATATTTTTGGTTGCAAATAATATACATTTATTTATTTTTGGCTGTGCTGGGTCTTCATTGCTGCATGGGCTTTCTCTAACTGTAGCGAGTAGGGGCTACTCTTCATTGCAAAGATCAGGCTCCTCATTGTGGTGGCTTCTCTTGTTACAGAGCACAGGCTCTAGAGTGTATGGGCTTCAGCAGTTGCTGCATGTGGGCTGAGTAGTTGCAGCTCCCAGGCTCTAGAGCACAGGCTCAATAGTTGTGATGAACAGGCTTAGTTGATCTGAGGTATGTAGGATCTTCCTGGATCAGAGATCAAACCTGTGTTGGCTGCACTGTATGCAGGCAGATTCTTTGAGCCACCAGGGAAGCCCCAGATAACATGCATTTAATTCGAATAAATTTATGTTAAAAAAAGAGGAAATCATTAGGAGATTCACACAGCTTACAGCTTGGCCAGAGAGATCCTCTAAACCAAGCATTGATGAGCTCATTCCCTTGTTAGCTTATTTTTAATTTTCTCTCCATTCGGGCCTCATGTTCTAAAGATATCAATCACCCTCTTATTAACAGAACCATAGATACAGGGTTTCTTGTTTCCTACCCCCATACCTTTGCCACTAGTTGGAATGGAATCCCTTTCTTCTTCTTCAGTTTGAAAAACAAAAACAAATACATAAAAACAACATCTGAGAAAGAATGATGATTGGTTTGGGTTGGCTCAGATGTTTAACCTTAAACAATGAACTGGGAGTTGGTTTAGCCTTCTTCCCCACCGTACAGTTGTTTTATCATGGGGAGCACTTCCCCGGAGAATGGAGTTGTCTTTTCCAGAATACAGGAGTAGTATTAAGCAGACAAACAAAAGATGTTCAGGACACTAGACATCCTAATCTTCTTAGTACCTTTAATGGGACTGCGTTAAAAAATGCTCATCTATGAAGTGCGATAGGTGGTAAATTCTCTATTTTTCTGGTAGATGCATTTTACTAAGATAAAGAATTGGTGTTGATAGTTCATGTATGTAAAAGGTTTTCAGCATTTGTCTAGATGCTCTCATAGATTATATTTTAAAATCTATTTATGGTGTTTAGAATTTAAAAGGATTTTAAAAGTTGCAAATATCCCTTGTATCCACTCTAGCCTCCTTTGCTTTTTCTTTTCTTTTCTTCCTACTCTTCCCCTCAATCCATTTCTATATATGCCCTCTTTTCAACCTTAACAAACTATAAGGTTTGGGAAAACACCTCTCAGCAGAACTGTTCTGACAGCTGTTGAGTTGGGGTTACACCAGTGATCCTGAGCAAGAGAGGCATGAAAAGCAGAACAATCTTCATGAGTTTAGTAACAGCAGAGATGAAGAAAATGATAGCCTGAGCCAGAGCACAGGACATACACTAAGCATGTGAATATCTCGCTAAAATGCAGATTCTGATTTGTATGTGTGAGATATAGCCTGACCATCTGATTTCTAACAAGCAACCAACCATGTTACCCATGGGACACAGTTTGAGTAGCAAAAATAAATGCATTATAATTTCCTGTAAGTCAACCATGCACATTAACTAAATAAAGTCTTTAATAGTACACACAGAGTCGGGAGCAGTGACTCTAATTTTCATCTCCACAATGTCTCTTTTCTATTTTTTTGGTCAAGATAACCTCACAGGTTATATGTGGCTGGCAATGGAGTAACACTAGTGATGTTTTGGGGGGACATAGTTTGATTTCAACCAGGCTCCCTTTATTGAGGAACCCCCTCAGTGGTAAAGGGTCTACTCATCAATGCAGGAGATGCAGTTTTGATCCCTGCATTGGGAAGATCTCCTGGAAAAGGGAATGGAAACCCACTCCAGTATTCTTGTCTGGGAAATCCCATGGACAGAGGAGCCTGGTGCGCTACAGTCCATGAGTCGCAAAGAGTGAACACAACTGAGTGATTAAGCACGCATGAGCACTCACTACCCCAAAGGGGATCAGTTGAGAATTAAAAAGGAGGCCAGTGTGTCACGGGAGAAATGAGAAGGTGTCCTGCTGTCTCATGTCACTGCATTGTCAGAGAAGGGGCCTGGATCTTCATGGTTCTTCTCCCTTAAGTGGTTACACTGAAGCAGGAACTTGGCTGCTTGTTGACCTCTCACCTCTACAGCCACTCTCAAGGACAAGCGTCTTACTTCCTGTTGGCCCAGGAGCTTCACTTTGCTAAGTGTCATAGCTTTCCATTATCTCAAAATATTGGTGGTCACACTTTGCCGACTATTACCTGTGTTCTGATCAAAGTACTTCTTTTTTTAAACTCACTGGATGCTTGTTCTCCCTTTTTCATCTCTTAATACAAGATACAACAAGTAGAACATTAAGGACACTCCTTAAATAACCCATAAAGCTAAAAATCACTTAGCTTTCATATGTGTGCACGCGTGCTCAGTTGTTGCTGTGGTTCAGTCACTAAGTCATGTCCAACTCTCTGCAACCCCATGGACTGTAGCCTGCCAGGCTCCTCTGGCCATGAAATTTTGCAGGCAAGATACTAGAGTGGGTTGCCATTTCCTTCTCCAGGGGATCTTTCTGACCCAGGAATCGAACCCGCATCTCTTGCATCTCCTGCATTGGCAGGTGGATTCTTTACCACTGCGCCACCAGGAAAGCCCCTTGGATTTTATATTTTTCCTCCTAAATTGATGTGTATTCTTTTTAAAATTGAAGTATAATAGACTTGCAATGTTGTATTAGTTCCCAGGGAACAACATAGTGATTCAACATTTATACACATGATGAGATGATCACCATGATTAGTCAGTTATCATGTTACTGCTTAAAGTTGTTGTTCAGCTGCTCAGTTGTGTCTGATTCTTTACGACCCGAAGGACTGCAGCACATCAGGCTTCTCTGTCCTTCACTGTCTCCCAGAGTTTGCTCAAACTCAGGTTCATTGAGTCGGTGATGCCATCCAACCATCTCATCCTCTGTTGTCCCCTTCTTCTCCTGTCTTCAATTTAAAATTACTACATTATTGACTATATTCCCTATCTGTATATATACATGCCCATGACTTACTTATTAGATATCAATAACTATAAGTTGGTGCCTCTTAATATATAGTGTGCAAATATTTTCTCTTATTCAGTAGGTCATTCTTTTGTTGCTGACTTTGCTGTGCAAAAGTTGTTTAGTTTGATGTAGTCTCATTTGTTTATTTTAGCTTTGGTCTTTTGGAGACCACAGATCCAAAAAATACTGGTAAGACTCATGTAAAACAGCTGGCTGTCAGTGATCCCTTCCATGGGTTTTCTGGTTTCAGGTCTTACATTCAAGTCTTTCATGCACTTTTAGTTTATTTCGTATATTGTGTAAGACAGTGGTTCAAATTTATTGATGTGTATTCTTAAGTAATGTTTAAGCTTGCACTGCGTAATTTCAACATAAGTTTTAAGTTCTTTTTGGCAGGGATTATGCCTTTATTTCTTTCTTACTACTTACAGCTTTAGTATAGTATTTTGTGTACAGTGACATTCATTTTGTACTTTTGAGTGAATGTGTTTTAAATTTCAGTTTGGTAAATATTTTCTGATGACACTTTATTGCCTCCAAGACATATAAAGAATGAATAATAATTGCCTGCCAAGTTGGGCACAGTGGTGATTAAATGGTATTGTTAGGTTTTTCCTTATCCTGAATGTTACAGAAAGAACTAGAGCATACTGTACAGTGATTAATTAATTGCTCCTGCTAGATACATGTGTCTCTCTCTCTGTGTTAGTGTATGTAAGAGAAAGAGTTCAAAAGGAGATTGAGTCTAAGTGAGCTATAAGTAAATATAACTATTAAAATAACTTCCTAAATGATACACAATGCTAAAATGATAAAATAAAATTTAAATTGGTCAAGATTTGTAAGGGCCTTCTCCAATGGCTCAGCAGTAAAGAATCTGCCTGCAACGCAGGAGACACAGTTTCAATCCCTGGGTGGGAAAGATCCCCTGGAGGATAAAATGGCAACCCACTCCAGTATTCTTGCCTGAAAAATCCTGTGGACAGAGGATCCTGGCGGGCTGCAGTCCAAAGGGTCGTGAAGAGTTGGATACGACTGAGTACACACACACACACACACACACACACACACACACAGATTTGTGAAGACTTATATGGTGGTGAAAGTGTGAAAGTGTTAGTCACTTACTCGTTTCTGACTCTTTGCAATCCCATGGACTGTAGCCAGAATACTAGACCAGAATACTAGAGTGGGTAGCCATTCCCTTTTCCAGGGGATCTTCTTGACCCAGGGATCAAACTAGGGTCTCCTGCATTGCAGGCAGATTCTTTACCATCAGCCACCACGGAAGCCCTATAGTGTGGTAATAAAAGCTAAAATGAGGTCTCCAAGTTTATGGACAACCAAAAGAGAAAGCATAGTAAAGTAGATAACATGCATGAAAATTATTTCAATAAAAGAAGAGAAAAAGAACACAATGCTTTTCACTGGGGAAACATGAGACTCTAATTAATCCAGTATAGTCCTCGAATGATGTCAATTCAATGTTTTTAAAATCTACATAGCATTTTTCCCCACTTGCACATCCTATACCCTCTCTTTAGAGAGCCCAAAGAAGTGGTCACTAGAATATCTCATTCAGTGGGATAATCCTATCTTCCAAGTCCTCCTCTACACTTGATGGCTCAAGCTCATTCTCAATAGCATTCCTTTTACTATCAAAATGTTATTAGAATGAATGATAAATTGTATAAAACCTACCCTTGGTCAGACAAGGAGGGTAAAGAGAAATAATAGAAGTGAAAACATATCTTACACCAGTTAACACCCATATTAAAATCTGTTTTGTACGGGATCTGAAGCAAGACTGAATTTTTTACCCAGTGAGAACAGAAAATCTGTACCGCGCTGAAGGGCAAGGCAAAAAGCTACAGTGTTTGTTGGAATATGTCCTTCAGTGAAGGAGTCTTTGTGCAAGGTCTCAGTTCCTGACTCATCAGCTTATTCTCTTAAAGGCTCGGAGCCAGTGATTCTGTCTGGACCAGGCAAAAGCTGGCTATGGTGACGGTCAGTGCAAATGGAAGCATATGAGGAAATATACTCCCACGTCTTAATTTTTTTTTTCCTGGATGAACATCTGTTCTAGTCTTAGAATCAGGAGAGCTAATATCACAGGAAGTAAAGGCTATTTCCTAGACTGGTCTTTTGCCCAATACCACATCCTGAGGTCCTGAGAAAGAACAGCTGGGAAGGTACCAGCGCCAGTGGTTAGGAGCCTGTTTTCATGATTTTGATGATCAAAAGTAGGATATTGGGGGCACATAAGAGCTGTATGGAGATTTGACTTTCTACAAGTTTCTTAGAAGAATCACAGAAACAGGAAAAAACATTATAAAATTTAAGTAAAAATTATATTGTAATAAAGATCAAAGGCAACTTACTCTGCTTTTCATTTTGTAAATGTTTACCATTGTATGTAAGCAAGATTTTATCCTGAGTATTTATTTATAATGTTTTGCTTCTCTAATATTAGGTCTCACATTCTAAGTTGATAAAAACAGTTATATATTTTTCTCTACAGCTTACACATGGATCAAAATCTTGAACTCATCTTTGACACTTTCTTCTAACATTTTAAGTTTGATCCTTTACCACTCTTATCAGTTTCCTTTGATTCTGTCCTCACAGGTACAACCATTTTTCCTCCTTTAAGCAATCCTGGATATTGTCATCAACTACGTTTTCTTAAAGCAACACTCTAAACTTTCTGGCTGAAAATCTTTTAATGAATTCTCCTTGATTTTCATAATATGTGTGCTAAGACACTTCTGTCATGTCTGACTCTTTGTGACCCTATGGACTGTAGTCTGTCAGGCTCCTCTCTCCATGGGATTCTCCAGGAAAGAATCCTGGAATGGGTTGCCGTTTCCTCCTCCAGGGGGATCTCTCCGACCCAGGGATCGAACCTGGGTCTCCTATGTCTCTTGCATTGTCAGGCAGGTTCCTTACCACTGGTGCCACCTGGGAAAAGCCCTTTCATAATGTATGAACTATTTGTTCTAGTGTTCAAAGTTCTTCAAAACTTGGTACCCATAAATTTTCTAATGGGATCTTCTATACTTCATTTACATAATATAATTCATGTTCCAGGCAGACTGGAATATTTAATATGGCAGCAAAGGCCCTTCACATGTCCATCTGTCCAGTTGTATCATGGGTACCTTTCCTGTTAACCATAAAAAGCCATCTAATCTTTCTGTAAGGCTTCCAGATGATTTATGTATTGGTACTTTTGAAAACTCACGCTCACTCAAAATATTGCCTTTTCCTTGTATGTTTGAATTTCAGGTAACTCTCAAAATCCAAATCAAGAACATCTGAAAAGCCTATCTGTGCTTACCCGGGCAGAGATGATCATTTTATCCTTTTAGCCATCCTTACATTCAGTGCATTTCCTAAACACATGCTTATGGCAATATGTCAGGATAGTAAGTTCATTCTTCTCTTTGTCCCTTCCTAGACTGGAGAGTTAATTGAGGGCTAAAATACTCTTCCATTCATCTTTGTAAATCTCAAGGTCTCAGCAGAGTTCCTGGCAGAGTAGGTTCTCAGAAAGTTAATGCTACCTGCATGAATATTTCTTATTTCTTGACATGCATTTTTTCACTTTTATAGCATTTCTGAAGCCAGTTTCTCTCCTAGAATGTTCTTTGGCACCCCCTTCCATGTGCGCTTCCAGCTGTTCAGTAGTGAGAGCATGTGTGACTTTGAATTGAGGCAATCTTTGGTTTGAGGACCACTACTTCACTCCCAGCCTGAGCTATATGCTTTCAAGACTGCCTGGGCATAAATATATCATATGCTTAGCATTTGACATTGTAAGTCTTTCTGTGCATCACAATCCTAACCACCTGGCTGATGACCATATCAATGCACAAATGATACTTTAAGCATATATTGTAATATAATTCTTAGTATATTGCCCTGCGCATGGGAGGTGCTCAGTAGCTGCTACTGAATATGAATTGATGGCTTTATTTCCATCAGCTTGATGTCTTTGCCTAGAACAGCTCTGTGCCACTGATTACAATGGGAGATTGTATTATACATTTTCCTTCCTAGTTGCATAAATTCTGAGGATTCTCACTGTTTATATTTATCTTACAAAAAAATATTTCTCTCACTTCAGTATCCTTCTATGTCAATTCTGAATCTATAAAATTATTTCCTTTTTATATCTTCTAATTTTAAAATCATCTTTCATGTGGAATCATATTGTCTTCTGAAAGTCAAAACAAAGTCATCTTCACTGATTTCTTCCTGGTCATATGTTTATTTTTGAAAGAATCCATAGAGCTTAAGCATAATTTTTCTTTTCTTACAGAAAACTTTTGTCTTGTTTCTTTTTTTTTAACCTATAACATTTCATTCATTGGCCCGTACATTAATATAACCTCCACATGTTTTTTCCAGTAAGAAGTTGATACTCACTGGTCCATATTTCTCAATCTAATATTTATGATCTTTTCTTTGGATTTGACTCACATGAGCAATCTAACAGTTCTTAAATGTGAGAGAAATGGAATAATAAATTTAACTTATCAAGGAAGAGTTCCATATTTTCATCTCTATATTTTTCAAGCTTTTTCATAGATATAATCTCATTCTAGGAAATTATGCTTATAGATATGGTGAATTTTACACTTGGGCATATTTTTTCAATGTCGAGTGAAATTTAGGAATAAACATCTGTCAGATGTTTTTCTCAATAAAGACCAAGACATGCAGTTCAGTCCTAATCTATTCCAGCCCATCCCCTTCATATTCCTTTTTTCTCTATTTTCTTCCTATTAAACACATGAATGTCTGGAATACTAAATAGCTTGCTTATTTTCTTATTTTCTTTCCTTATTGGGATGTAAGATGTAGCATGTAAGGAGAAACTTGAGACTTGTTTGTTCATTGATTGTTGAATTATTATATTCTAGAAGCTAGAATCAGAGAAGGCAATGGCACCCCACTCCAGTACTCTTGCCTGGAAAATCCCATGGATAGAGGAGCCTGGTAGGCTGCAGTCCATGGGGTCGCCAGGAGTCAGGCACGACTGAGCGACTTCACTTTCACTTTTCACTTTTATTGGAGAAGGAAATGGCAACCCACTCCAGTATTCTTGCTTGGAGAATCCCAGGGACGGGGGAGCCTGATGGGCTGCCGTCTATGGGGTTGCACAGAGTCGGACATGACTGAAGTGACTTAGCAGCAGCAGCAGCAGCAGAACCTAGAATTGTGCTTGGTGTAGAATAGTTCTACAATAGACGTGTTTGATAAGCAAATTCATTTGGTTTTTCGTTACTTGTATTTATTCCTGTGCAGGTCTTGTATCTATTGATCATTAATTGCTATATTTTTTCCTATGGATGAATCAATTTTTTGTTCAGGATGGGGAACACATGTACACCTGTGGTGGATTCATTTTGATATTTGGCAAAACTAATATAGTTATGTAAAGTTTAAAAATAAAATAAAATTAAAAAAAAATAAAATAAAATTTTCTTACAGATTTCCCTGCCTCCTTCAAGTTAGTTCTTTTCTCTGTTGAATATTCCATAGCTTTTTAATTATTTATATCATTAGAAAAGGGGTTTAAAAGGAACTTGTAACAGAGAAAATAAGTCAATATTTTATTCATGTCTTATGCAGAGAAAGCATCTGATCACATTCAATAAATATATGAGCTCCAAAGGGTTACCCATCTCAGAACTGAACTTGTCCAACCTCTGAAGTTAAGTTGAGTAGAATGGAGTGAAGCATCAGTTGGTACTCAAACTGGAACCACCACTGGATTTACTAACACAATGCTCATGCTTATCTCCTTAGGAAATATGTAGCATCCTTTCTGTAGTTATATCCAGTTCATAGCATATTTTTTTATTCATAGTTGATAGTTTAGAACTGGTTACTTTCAGTGCCAGATAAAATGATGCAGCATTTCATGGTTCTTATGTAAAAATCTATAAAATAGGACAGACATCTCAAAAAAACATTTTTATAAATGTATTTGTATATTTAAAAATTCTGACTCTTTAATATCTGGTCCTATAAATGACACTATTCAAAGCTGCAAAAAAGAACTCCTTGACTCAATCCATTTCAAATCTTTTAAATTTAAATACCAGGATCTGATCAACTTGGCTTTCTTGCAAATACCTTAAGAGCTAGCCACATGAGATTCAGTAGGATTATATTAAACCTTTGATAAGGATTTATGTTCCCACAGAATAGCAAAGACAAATAGTTAAAGCTAGACAAATCTACATGCATACCCAGAGGTAACCGATCTTCAGGGGTGCAAGTATGGGACATAGAGAATTGCTACTTGTTTCTCTGCCAATTTCTTGCTATGTTTCTTCATTCAAGCCATAAGTGCATTGCTAAAGATTCCACTGTGGCAAGTGAAAAGATGAATGGAATTTAGGTCTCTTTTGTGAGATCCAAGAGGAAAGAGAAAGGACACAGTAAAGCTTTTATTGACCCAAGTCCAAATCCAGTGTGTCTAACTAGGAAATTGTTCATTCAGATGAAAGCCAAAAAGTATCTCAGCCTAATGTGGCTGAAGCAGCAAAATCAATTCTGAGCACAACAGCTCTGTTGAGTAAGTATTTAAAGGAGACAGAAAAGGCCTGCACAAATTAATAAATGACAGTAAGAATAAGAGAGATGTTGCCTTTGCCTCATATCCCTTTTATGATATGATCTTTTATACATGATATTTTGCTGGTGAAATAAAAATGATTATTTTCTTCACCTGTTAAAAAGAAAACACTGTCTTACTAAAATAATTATTTTTATATCACTATTAATTTATGCTTTTGAACTAATTTTTCTTTCCAAAGATGAGATGAATTTATTCTCCCTATTGGTTATATTTGATCCCATTCCTCTAGTGTAAAGAATTCTTGTGCATAATTAAGGGTGGGTCTTTAATTTTTTATTGGTTGATATTTTGCTTACTGCTAATTAAAAACAAGTTAAAGCAATACTTAAATGGATTTCTATGACTCATTGTAGGAAGAAAGGATTTTCAAATGATAGATATTATGACATTATGAAAGAAACATGCCAATAAACATATTTCTTATTAGATTCAGCGGATAAAGGATCAGAGTTTGTTAGTGATTATATAACAGCCATTATTAAAATTTGTTGGCTCCAGACACATGCAATAAAATTTCTTTTCCTTGTATCTATCTTTTTTATCCATGTTTTGATAGATAAGATCTACATTTAACAATTGTCAATCAATATGACTGAAAATATCTAACAATCACTACCTGATATTGTATTCTCTCCAAAAGTGTTATCTTACCTGATTTATGCTTTCACAGTGACATACTATGGGGCTTCCCAGGTGGCACTAGTAGTAAAGAGCCTGCCTGCCAATACGGGAGACCTAAGAGACATGGGTTTGATCCTTGGGTCAGGAAGATCCCCTGGAGGGGGGAATGGCAGCCCACTCCAGTATTCTTGCCTGGAGAATCCCATGGACAGAATAGCCTGGCAGGCTACAGTTCATAGGGTTGCAAAGAGTCAGACACAACTGAAGCTATTAGCACGCGTGCATGCTAGTGACACATATAGTGACATACTATACTCTGTTCTCTAAAAGACCCTTCACTCAGTTTATATAACTAGGGCATGAGGTAATCACAGGAAAGCATGCTTTTTCTGTAACAGCATATTCTACTTAATATGTTCAACTTGTATATTTCAGGTTTAAGCTTAGGTGACCAGTATATCTTAAATATTTGCCAAATGATGAGTTTACATTTATCTATATTAAAGGGAATTTGTATTATAGATGTGAATATTTTGTTAATTTCAATAAGTAGTGATTTGGAAGCTAGACTCTGCAATGTTGTGCCAAAAAGTTATCAAGCTATGACAAGCCAAGACAGCATATTAAAAAGCAGAGACATCACTTTTCCCACAAAGATCCCTCTAGTCAAAGCTATAATTTTTCCAGTAGTCATGTACAGATGTGAGAGTTGGACCATAAAGAAACCTGAGGGCCAAAGAGTTGATCCTTTCAAACTGTGGTGCTGGAGAAGACTCTTGAGAGTTCCTTGGACTGAAAGGAGATCAAACCAGTCAACCCTAAAGGAAATCATGCCTGAATATCCATTGGAAGGACTGATGCTGAAGGTGAAGGTCCAATACTTTGGCCACCTGATGTGAAAATCTGATGATGGAAAAGACCCTGATGCTGGGAAGATTGCGAGCAGGCAGAGAAGGGAACGACAGAGGATGATGTGGTTGGATGGCATCACCAACTCAATGGACATGAGTTTGAGCAAGCTCCTGGAGATAGTGAAGGACAGAGAAGCCTGGTGTGTTGCAGTCCATGGAGTTGCAAAGAGTTGGACGTGACTTAGTGACTAAACAACAATCACTACCCAAATTATAACATTAGGGTGATGTTGCCTAATGCCAATGAGTTCCATGCATCGTGTACTTATTCTATGGCTTACTAGGAGAGAAGTGTTGGAGTCTTCAGTTTTGTTTTTAACCATGCAATGCTTTATGTAACATGACGTTCTCTTGTTAGATGTGTACATGCTTGGCACTGCTATATCTTCTTGTTGAACTGACCCCTTTAACATAAGGACTTTGGTTTTGTAATGTATTTTCCCCATTGCCTATGTGGGGGTTGAAAAAACTCAGACACTACCTTTCCAGAACCCTTGGGAAACGTAGTCCATGTAGGCCCATAGACTGCCTTTTTGTGAACTAGGGAAAAGATATCCCCTCTCAAGATGCACACATCCATGGGCATATATCTTGATAAGCAAATAATTCCTTCGTATGAATTCGATTTCCTCATAGCTCAGTGGATAAAGAATCTGCAGGCAGTGCAGGAGACCTGGGTTCAATCTCTGGGTCAGGCAGATCCCCTGAAGAAGGAAAAGGCAACCCACTCCAGTATTCTTTTCTAGGAAATCCTCTGGACAGAGGAGCCTGGCGGGCTACAGTCCATGGGGTCACAAAGAGTTGGACACGACAGCGAATAAACCACCATGAATTAGAAAAAGGTGCCACTTCCTGTGGCTGCATGGAGCCCTCACACTTACACACAACTTGGTGTGAAGCAAGCTCTTTTTTAAAAATTAATTTCTTTTTTTTTTTTTTTTTTTTTTTTTTTTTTTGGTCTTTATTTTAAATTTTATTTTATTTTTAAACTTAACATAACTGTATTAGATTTGCCAAATATCAAAATGAATCCGCCACAGGTATACATGTGTTCCCCATCCTGAACCCTCCTCCCTCCTCCCTCCCCATTCCATCCCTCTGGGTCGTCCCAGTGCACCAGCCCCAAGCATCCAGTATCGTGCATCGAACCTGGACTGGCAACTCATTTCATACATGATATTTTACATGTTTCAATGCCATTCTCCCAAATCTTCCCACCCTCTCCCTCTCCCACAGAGTCCATAAGACTGTTCTATACATCGGTGTCTCTTTTGCTGTCTTGTACACAGGGTTATTGTTACCATCTTTCTAAATTCCATATATATGTGTTAGTATACTGTATTGGTGTTTTTCTTTCTGGCTTACTTCACTCTGGATAATAGGCTCCAGTTTCATCCACCTCATTAGAACTGATTCAAATGTATTCTTTTTAATGGCTGAATAATACTCCATTGTGTATATGTACCACAGCTTTCTTACCCATTCATCTGCTGATGGACATCTAGGTTGCTTCCATGTCCTGGCTATTATAAACAGTGCTGCGATGAACATTGGGGTACTCGTGTCTCTTTCCCTTCTGGTTTTCTCAGTGTGTATGCCCAGCAGTGGGATTGCTGGATCATAAGGCATGTCTATTTCCAGAAAAGTTAATTTCTTTTAGTTGGAGGATAATTTCTTTACAATATTATGGTGATTTTCCCCATACATCGACATGAATCACCCCCCATCCTGAAACCCTCTCCCACCTCCCTCCCCACTCCATCCCTCTGGGTTGTTCCAGAGCACCAGCTTTGAGTGACCTGCTTCATGCCTCGAACTGAAGCAAGGTAACTCTTAATGTAGGTCTTCCTGTGCTTTACAGTAACTGCGCAACCATATGCAGTGGTCCTGGTAATTACTTCCAATTAAGATATTGTATATAGTTATGCTTTGATGTTCTATTTTCTGTGACAGACCCATCATGATAATACATGAACTATGGAAAGGAAAGCCAAAATCTCTTAGATGGGATCAAGCATAGCATAAAAATCTCCATGGCCATAAATGAAATAAAAATATATATGAGCAAGATGAATTCATGGGTGTGCTGGCTGTACTCCCAGTGTCCTGAAGTAGTGAGAAAGGGTCAGGGGAAGTAAATGTTCAGTGTGAGATGGTGGATGTGAGCCAAGTTCTCTGCATGAAGATAGGAGTTTGATTGGCACTGGCCCCAACTCCCGCCTGTGAAAGAAAGTGGAAAAAAACTTCTAGTCGCTTTCTATTTTTATGGGAATAGGAAATGGTAAGCCTGGGGACATAAGAGGAAATAAAACAGGATCACCAGCAGAATCTGAAACTGATTTCCCCTCAGCTCAGTGACTTGGTATCTGCAATATCTGTAATGTCACTGCATGGCAGAAAAGACCACAATTTCATTTTAAGATCTCATCCTGGACTGGGGATTTAAGGATGAATTTCTAACCTTGCAGGAGTCTGCTTCCAGTCTCTTCTGCTTTCCGCCAGAAGTAGAGAACAGCAGATTTTACAGCTTAAGAGTCTACTCTTTTGCAGCTTTAATTTCGGGACAGTTGGAAATTTCTGAATGTGGATATATTGAGGGTGATAATGACATTGTGTTTGTGTAGGATAAAGTTACAGTTCTTAGGAGATAACCTGGTGAAGTATTTAGCGTTAAGGAGGCAACGACACCTGCAACTTCTAGATGATTTGGTAGAAAAATTATCCATCTGCATACCATCATCTATTATCTATCTGTGATCTATGGAGAGATGGAGAAATACAATGAAATATTAACATTTGATAAATATAGATAGAGTATGGTTGTTTATTTCAGTATTCTATGTAGATTTGAAAATTTTCAAAATTAAATGAATAAAACAGTTTAATTTAGACTACCATGCTGTAGCTGTCCATCTCTAGTTAATACTATAATTATCATGAGGACACGAGTGTGAGTTGTGAGGCCGTAGGTGATGATTGTGGGTAAGGCACTGGTGTGGGCCTCCAGGTGGCACAGTGGTAAAGAATCCGCCTGACGATGCAGGAGAGGCAGGTTTGATTCCTGAATCAGGAAGATCCTCTGGAGGAAGAAATGGCAACCCACTCCAATATTCTTGCCTGGAGAATCCCATGGACAAATGAACCTGGTGTGTTACAGTCCATGGTGTCACAGAGAGTCAGACACAACTGAGCGACTGAACATACACACAGCGAGGTGTTAGTGCAGCAGAAGTGAGTGCCTTGTGAACCTGTTACACCTGCTCATGTAATATGCCTGTGTTTCAAGGACCTGCTGGAGTCCAATCTTGTGCATAACGCTTCTTAATAGGAATGATGTGCACATCCAAATTTATGGATATGTAGATCAGATAAAATCTAGCTTATAATAAGGCATTTTAGCTTGCATGATTATTTTAGTATACCATTGTCAGCCACTGATGCTCTGTAAGGCACAGAAATATTCCAGAAATTGATGAAGAAGGCTTTGAACACTGTGGCTTTCTATTAGCCCATAAAGATCTAAATGAAGGCATAATTCACTGAAAATTGAACATGCTGCAAAGCATTTTTCTTGTTAAGGATCCTAAGATTGGAATATTTGATAATTGGGTCAAAAAAGTCACACTTTATAATATAGTACATGAAGCTTCCAGAATTTAAATAGGTTTACCAAGACTTTTCTAAAAATGGAGAGTACAAAGTAAAAACCTACAATGGAGAAGGAAGAGCTTCGCAGAAAAAATAAGTCCCAGTGTGCAGAGAGTAATTATATTCCAGTTCTCCTCCTGTAGCGTGTGTGTTAGGATGGACCACCCGCCAGAAGAGTGGAAACGAGATGTATCCCCTGGGAGCCACTTCAGCACTCACCACCGTGCTGTTCTTACGCCACAGTGATGAGACAGCAATCACTGATTTGGAGCCTTTATCAGACTAGATCTCCGAATGATTTTCATTGACTATTTAGTGTATGCAAGAAATACACGTTTGTGATGTTAACACACTGGTGTTTTTGCTGTTGTTTTGTTTTTACAGCATCTTCAAGTAGGCATTGATACTACCCAGAAGGGAAATCTAGTCTCAAAGAGCTACATACAAATAAAGCTTTCAGAAACAGGAAGGTATGGTAAAGGAGATGATAGTGAACATTGAAGCCATTAAAAAACACAGTCAAGACTAAATACTGGTTGGAATTACAGTTTAAAAATAGAAAAATAAATATTTAAATCTTGGTAATATAAAAATAACATAACTAACACATTTAATTAACAGTGTTAATATCTTAATATTTTGTGACAGGAAGTGAAATAAGGTATAAATTAATAGTCAAGAGGGTATCTCATTCTGAAAGAACATTCATCTAAAACTTGGAAACTCCTTTATTTTGAATTCAGTTTCTCTTTCTTCGGTAAATTTAAACACAATAAAACTTAAAATTTAATTAATTTTTTTCACTATAGTAGAATAATCTAGGTTTTAAATACCATGCTTTTTATCCATCTATCCACCCAACCATGCATTTGCTATCCAACTATCCTTTTATTTGTATATTCTTCTATTTTACATAGTAATTGGTGATGCCTGAAATGCTGTTTATAGTAAGATAATTATAGTTATTTATAAGTGATAGATTAATAGAGATATTTCCCCATATGTTTTGTACTTTCCTATCTTAGATGCCTTTTTTTCTATCATTTTTTTCAAAACCATAAACTCATAAATCTTAAAAAATATGAAAAATACAAATTTCTTGACTTCAAGTGCCTCAAGTAACTTATTTAGGAAACACGAATCAAAAAGTTCCTATTATGTTTAAGTTCCTATCAAAATTCTTTTCTCTTCAGTAATTTTAACATACTGAAAAAAGACGACTTTGAGTGAAAATAATAGGATCTGTTGGAGGGGGTTCGGAGCCAATGTTTTAAATACACGTTTTAAAAACTGATAAAATACATGGAAATAATCTGATAAGAAGAGCTTGAAAGGAGTGGCTAGAAGGACATATTTGCTTGAAGTCACATAAAAAGCCCTTGAAAATAAATAAGACTCTGTGTTCTCTTTACTTCACACCTAATTTATCAATGAATACATCCATAGTTTCAAAAGTTGGATTCAGGAAATCGAATTATTACTAGTCTGGTGATTAAACTGCCTTATCCATCTGCTAGTATATTGTCATCATCATTTGAGCCTAGCTCAAGTGATAACAGCCATTACAAGTCACTTTCATTTATTAATAATTACACCGCTTATGTAATTCAAGCACTGATTGTATGAAATCTTTTAGAAAAAATAAAACCTTGAATGAGACTTTTTTCCTGTATTAGCATTAAGACACAATCTGAAATACAGTAAATTGAACTTGGAGGAGATTTACAGAAATCTAACGATGTCTCCAGGTAGCAGCACTGTGGATGATGCTCTGTTGGTTGAGATCGCATCCAGCGAGATTTCTGCTCTAATGGATAGCCAGGTGCTGGTGAGCTTGTGTGTCTGTTTAATCAGTGGGATTTGTGCTACTCCTACAATAATCTTAATGCTGTTAGGGCACTCATCAAACTTTTTAACTCACTGAGAATCTTTGTTATTTTAGAATAAACTCTTTCTGAAGTCACAGAAGGACAATTGTGGTTATCACCTAAAATCACAGTTTGGTGTCTGTGTCATTTATATGGTCTACTAAGAATATTCATGGGGCTAAAAAAAGGATACAGTAAAGTTTTATTAGAACCTTAGTATTTTCTTACTATATCACTGTTAAATAGAATGAAAAGTATTTTACTACAATCAGCCTTTCCAGTTTCTTATTACTATGAATTGAATAAATACTTTAAGTTATTTATCCATCTGGTAAATATTATTTGAATGCCTCCTATTTATTACAAGGGCGTCCCTTGTGGCTCAGCTGGTAAAGAATCCGCCTGCAATGTGGGAGACCTGGGTTTCATCCCTGGGTTGGAAAGATCCCCTGGAGAAGGGAAAGGCTACCCACTCCAGTATTCTGGCCTGGAGAATTCCATGGACTGTATAGTCCATGGGGTTGCAAAGAGTCGGACGACTGAGTGACTTTCACTTCACTTCACTACTTATTACAAAGTATCCTGGAGGTGCCACTCAAAAGCATTTGCCATCCAGGAATGCTCCTCCAGGTAAATAACTGGACCATGTTTGCCACAAGCTTCCATAATATTCTATATTTGCTTTCACAGCAATTAGGCATTCTCTTTCAGGTACTTGTTTTAAACAGTTTGTTTAAACTGTTTATAAAGAGTTTAAGGAGTATAGGGTCCTATACTGTATGTGGGTGGAAACTGTGTCCCATTTGTTAATGGCTCTATCTCTAATGCCTAACACTGTGATAGACACATCATAGGCTCGTATATAGATGTAACTCACACAAGTACACATTGGTAAGTACAAATGCATATACACAGTCACAAATGCACAGAGACGTCCTCACACACCCACACACATACTTGTGAGAAACAACAGATAAAATATTAGGACTATTTTGTAAGAAACACAAACAAAACGCATGAAATTATCAAGGAAAATAGCATGAGAAGGGCAGATGAATAACAGATGGAGGAGGATTTAAAAGAAAAAAAAAATAAAGAATAAAGAGTTTATTCTCCATGAAGAGGAGACATCCTAAGGAGATTAGCACATTGTAGGCAGATTTCCCAAATTCATATTGTGCATTGCCAAAGACTTATTTACACATCACATATTATCTACATTAGAATCTGAGTTTGGGTAAACTTCATAATCGTGTTTACCAAATTAGACGTTTAATTTTTTTCCTTTGCTGTCTTCAAGCGCTAGTTTTAAAGAAAATGAAAAAATATAGGAAAATAGAAGTGAAATCTATCACCACAAAACTCAAATGGAAATAGTGCTAAATTTTTTTTCACTCCAGTTTTTAAATTTGTATGACAGGTGTTTGATTCTGACTTGCTGAGATAACACTCTCTAAGGTTTAACTGGTTTTGTCTACTCTGGGTCTCAAATTATAATCTTTGTGAGTTCAAGAGATTCATTTGATCTGATTAGCCACCTGTAATAGTATCGGAAAGGGCTATTAACATTATATTTCATGCGTATACTGAAAGGACTGAGAGTGACAAAACCAATTTAGAAAACATTATTGTTAATTTCAACATTAGTGCATACAATCAACAGCAGTCTATAAAATACTTCAAGTTTTTGTGCCTTTTCATTTTTTCCTGTTTAGGTAGACCTTTTTAGGACAGTATGCTGGAGAAAATGTGAGTCAGATTATTAGGATCTGATGTGAAGGGTAAATCTGATGGTAGCAATTTCTCTTAAACTTTTTTTCATTGGAGAGCTGCTGGGTTGCCATTTCCTTCTCCAGGGGTGCTTCCCAACTCAGGGATCAAACCCAGGTCTCCCGCATTCTAGGCAGATGCTTTACTATCTGAGCCACCAGGGAAGTCCTCAGATTTTCCCTAGAGTTCTGTAAATTATTTCACTGGATGTAAAATTCTGGGTTGGCAGGTCACTTCTTTCAGCTTTTGGAAAATGAGTAAAAACATATATTAGCACTATTTAAAATTTAATTGTTTTCCTTTACAGGATTCAAATACTTGTTTTAAAGAAAATGGGAAAAAATATAAAAATAGAAACAAGAATAAAGTCTATTCCCACAAACTCAAGTTTAAACCCAGTGTAATTCAAATTGTTTTTCACCTCTAGATAACACGTGGTTTTCTTTTTTCCCCCACTGCTTTCAAGATGTTTTCTTGTCTTTATTTTCAGAAGCTTGAATATAATGTGTTTTATTGGATTTCTTTGGGTTTATCCTGTTTGTAGTTCACTCAGTTTTTGGGTATGTAGGTCTGTTTCTTTTGCCAGATTCAGAAATCTTTTTGCCATGTTTTTTGCATACTTTTCCAGCCCCCTCCCGCTTCATTTTCTCCTTCTGGGTTTCTGATGGCACAAATGTTAGATCCTTTGTTATATTCCCACAGGTCCCTTGTGACTCTTTTCATTTTTCTTTCATTTCCTTTTTTGGGGGGTTTATTTTCCTCTCTGTTGTCCAGATTCGCCAATTTCTAGTTTCCACATTCAAGTTTATTGATTCATCTCCCTGCTTCATCTGGTTTGAGCTCATCCATTGAGCTTTTTATTATTTCAGTCGTTATATTTTTCTGTTCTTAAATTTTCATTTGGTCTTTTTTATATCTTTCATTTCTTTGCTGAGATAGTCTGTTTGCTGAGTTTTTATATTTTTCAATTGTTTTAAACACGTTCATAATTGCTTGTTGAAGTGATTTTATAATGGTTGCTTTCTCAGTTAATTCTAGCATCTTTATCTTCTTTTCCCTTGACATTTTCCTGGTTTTTGGTTTAGTAAGTGATTTTTAATCGATATTTCGGTGTTTCTGGAACTATATTGTGAAACTCTGCATCCTATTTATCCTCTGTTTTAGATGGTTTGTTTAACATTATCCTGGAAGGGACAGCTTCCCTGGCGGCTTAGATGGTAAAAGCGTCTGCTCACAATGCTGGAGACCCGGTTTCGAACCCTGGGTCAGGAATATCCCCTGGCGAAGGAAATGGCAACCCACTCCAGTACTCTTGCCTGGAAAATTCCATGGATGGAGAAGCCTCGTAGGCTACAGTCCGTGGGTCGCAAAGAGGTGGACATGACTGAGTGACTTCACTTTCACTTGGGCAGGGACAGGAAATCTTTGGTGGCTCAGGGAGTAAAGAACCTGCCCCAGAGTCCATGGGGTTGAAAAGAATCTGACACCACTGAGCGACTAACACTCTCTTCCTGGCAGGGATAGAGGGAGAAGAGGGATCAGTGCAGTATCTTTACTTCCAGGTGAACCTAGAAGTCTTAGGTTTTCCACTCAGCGACCAACACATGAGCAGAGTCCCTCATTACTGCTGGAGAGAGGTGGAAGTCTGGCTCTCCATGAAACTTCCGCTCACACCTCTTTGGCTGAAAGAGGGAGGAGCGCCTCATTGCTGCTTCCACGGCCCTCCACTGATACCATGGAAAGACGGCCCCATTATCTTTGGGAGCTGGTGAAGATCCTAATCTCCATCTGCCCTCTTCTGACACCATCCCAGAGGGTGGAGGGAGGTCACCTCATCCGTGCTCGGTTTTCCATGCTGCCCTTGCTGGTGCAAACGAGGATGAAGCTTTCGTTTTTCCTGTGATGTGTGCCTTGAGTAAAGCAGTTATTGTCTAAAAGTATCTCTCTGGGCTGCCTTCCCTGCTTGTCTTGTTTAGAAAAAGCAGGGATTTTTGTTTGTTTGTTTTTCCTTTTGCTTGTGTCTGCTGGCATTTCTGGGTTGCCAAATTCTTCAGCTCCGACTCTGCAATATATGAGGCAAAAAGAAAACTCCAGAAACTGACCATTGTGTCATTCTTTGGGTCCCAAGTTCCCCAGCTGTTCTGCTTATTTCTGTCCATTTCTGGAGTCTTCCTATGTTTGCTTTATAGAACAATGCCAGGGTTTTGGCTGTATGTGGCGGGAGAAATAAGGACAAGCATATCTACTTAATCTTCTCACATGATGAATTTTGAGAAAACAAATTTTGAGGAAATGACAGGATGAATTTGTGGAAAATCAGAAGTCTGAAAGCTACTCAATAGTGGTCCTCCAGTCCATTCAATGGAGAAGGAAATGGCAACCCATTCCAGTGTTCTTGCCTGGAGGATCCCAGGGACGGGGGAGCCTCATGGGCTGCTGTCTATGGGGTTGCACAGAGTCGGACACGACTGAAGTGACTTAGCAGCAGCAGCAGCAGTCCATTCAAACTCCATACAGAGATTGGTAATCATTGTATTCTTTTTCATTCAGTTCAGTTCAGTTCAGTTCAGTCACTCAGTTGTGTTTGACTCTTTGCGACCCCATAAATCGCAGCATGCCAGGCCTCCCTGTCCATCACCATCTCCCAGAGTTCACTGAAACTCACGTCCATCGAGTCGGTGTTGCCATCCAGCCATCTCATCCTCTGTCGTCCCCTTCTCCTCCTGCCCCCAATCCCTCCCAGCATCAGAGTCTTTTCCAATGAGTCAACTCTTCACATGAGGTGGCCAAAGTACTGGAGTTTCAGCTTTAGCATCAGTCCTTCCAAAGAAGTCCCAGGGCTGATCTCCTTCAGAATGGACTGGTTGGATCTCCTTGCAGTCCAAGGGACTCTCAAGAGTCTTCTCCAACACCACAGTTCAAAAGCATCAATTCTTCGGCGCTCAGCTTTCTTCACAGTCCAACTCTCGCATCCATACATGACCACTGGAAAAACCATAGCCTTGACTAGATGAAACTTTGTTGGCAAAGTAATGTCTCTGCTTTTCAATATGCTATCTAGGTTGGTCATAACTTTTCTTCCAAGGAGTAAGCGTCTTTTAATTTCATGGCTGCAGTCACCATCTGCAGTGATTTTGGAGCCCCCAAAATAAAGTCTGACACTGTTTCCACTGTTTCCCCATCTATTTCCCATGAAGTGATGGGACCAGACGCCATAATCTTCGTTTTCTGAATGTTGAGCTTTAAGCCAACTTTTTCACTTTTTCATTAGTTTTTATTAATGATCAAAAAACAGGTTGAGAGTCACAGATTAGGTCATAATAACAATCGTCTGACCAATTTCTTTAAGAGAAATTTCTTGAATAGTTTTTCTAGGAGGAATTCTATAAAACAGAACAGATTTTTGTTGGATTCTTCTGACAGTGTTGTGACTCAAGGAGTCTTAGGAGATATCTTTCAACTCTTTATGTAGACAATAATATGGCTCCTAACATGTTATAAATGTTAAATAAGCATTTAGTTGTTTCACTAAAGGTCGTCCATGTAGGTTACATTTCCTTTGAAAGTAATAGTCTGAAGTCAATTTTGAGCTTATTTTATTTCCTTATGTTTCTTTCAAAGGGTAAATCATTCCAGCTCTAGAATAGAAATGCTTAGTCTCCTGAGATTCCTCTGATGAACAGCCAAAGGAAAAATTGTTTGGCTACATGGCTTTCAACATTTTTTTTTTTTTTTTAGCAAAGTCATAGATATCCAGTTGTAGATTCTGGCAATTTGGGATGTTGGGTCAATATGAGGAATTTCCAAGGGGATTCTGAAACGCTCATGATATTACTAGGTTACGGAAGTAAACAGAATTGGCGTAGTTTTTCAATAGTCAAAACAAAGTATGATCTATGTAACATATTTTGTATTATAAGTAATACAAGTATAATACAAAACAGGTGACTAATATTGCTTAACTATTTAAGTGTACCATATGTGATCAAATATAGCCAAATGGTAATTTAATTATTGCCATGAAAATACAGATACATTCCAACATTTTAAAAATAGCTGATTTACTGTGTTGTGAACTTTGAGGCTATACATGTGATTGTGTATGGTGAGGAAGTTTACAGTTTATTATATAGAATCAGTTATAAAAAAGTAAATGAATATTCAGATATTCTGGGAAGGAACTGTTGTGCTTTTTATGTGAGGAGATCAGTCATCCAAAAAATATTTCCAAGAAATACTTTCTGCTGTGATGAGCTGAACATTTGTACTACTTAACTGAGCTCCTGAGAACACGAGACTCATGCATGAGATCTAAGCTTTGGTGCACCTTGAGCTGCTGTTTTACTTGGTGGCTGTGGAATGCATCCCTATCTGAGATGGTCCCTTGGATAATGTAGCTTGTGAAATCCAGATGAGAAAATAAATTTGAATAACTGGAAAATCTAAACTATTTATCCTGATATTGAATCAGTAACATTAGTTTTATTTACTATGGATAAAATTTAAATAAAGTAAATGGACGAGCTGAGACATATATAAGTGATAACTACCATGAGATAATTATTAAAGTCCTTGGTCCTGACCTGTTTAGGGCATCTGCTCATAGGACATATCAACGTGTATGGGATATACTGTTGGCTTGAATTGGTATCCAAAATTGTCATATTTTCTTTCTTAAAGACTTATTCCAGTACCAACATGTGTATTTTCACTTTACCAAGTCTGCTTGGCCTCAACAATGTGTATGGTTAAGTGCACAAGGCCAGGGTCAAAGGCTACATTCTTACAGTTTTGACGGTATGACACACTATATAAGGCAGTTCTCCAGAGCAGTAAATATTAATAGATCAGTGGTTGGCAGAAGTTCAGGTGAAATAACAAGAGGGATGAATAGGTGAAGCACAGATTTTCAGAGCAGTGAAACTCTTCCAAAAGATATTTTAATGGCAGACACGTGACATTATGCATTTGTCAAAATACCACAGAACAGTATAACACACACACACACACAAAACAATATAAACTGTCTTTCCATAAAAATGTATAAATGTTGGTTTATCAGTGGTAACAAATGTACCACAATAGAAGAAGAAACTGTTTAGAGGAGAGAAGATACATAGGAACTCTCTGCTTACCTTTTCTGTACACCTAAGACTGTTCTGAAAAATAAAGTTGATTTCTTTAAAAAATGTTAAAGTTGTAGAGTAGTATATAATATGCAAACTTTTTTTTCAATTTCCTACTTTGAGATCTGCCCACCCCCTCCCTTTCAACTTTGTCTGTCTGGTATCTTAGTCTCAGGAGTGAAAGTCCTCCCCACCCCATGTACAAACAGTAGGTGAACAGAGGCTAAGCGCTCTGGCTTTTTTTTTGGAACGGATTTTTTAACCAACCTCTTGATTTTATGTCTCAACACTCTGACTTCTGTAGACCTTGAATCTAAGTCTGTCATTCCATCTAGATTTACTCACTGCTGCTCAGTATTCTCCTGTCCAGGCAGCTCAGTTGAAACTTTCTCTATTCTGCTAATTTACTCACTATACTATGTTTTTCATCTTCAAAAATTTGTTGTAATATCTAGTCTGGTACTGTCTCCTTTTTTTCCTTGCTAGTCTAAACATACATAAATTGTTTCACTTTTTTTTTTTTAAGTAAAGCTTCAGGGGTGAGAGGAAAAAGCACATATAGCCAAACAACTCTGTTTAATTAAAAGTAAAGGTGGCTTTCTGCTTCTTTTTCTTGGCTTTCCCATCTTTCTCTTTCTCTGGACACAATTGCTCTTATTAAGTAAAGTTAAATATAATTTTTGCCAATACATTGCACAATAATATGAACTACTTTAAAGTTAATAATAACTGTTTTGGGCAATGATTAACTTGATGGGATCATGAGACAACATTCAATGTAATTATTTAATTAATGAAAATGAAGTATTGCAATATTGAGGGACTTGAATACATACTGAAGGATACTATGGATAAGAATTATGGCTCAAAGCCAGCTCAGAGCAATTCACATTTCAGATAATGAAATGATGAATTTTCATTGCTTCCCCCCTCCTTTTTTTTTGCTTCTCTAAGCTTTGCATCCTGATTGAAGCAAAGACATCTGTCTTTTCCCAGATAACAAGAACTTGGTTGCTGTGGCAACATATTGACTACGGAACTTAAAATAAAGGTGGCTCAATTCCAAATCACTTTTTTTTTTTCTCCTTCACAAAAACAGCACACATTGGCTAAAAAGCTCTACTGGAATCTTTATAATCAATAAACCTGTTGTTTGCTGAAGATTTGTATCCCCAAACTTGCATTTTAAGCAGGTTAGAAGTGTACATTTGGTTTTTGTATAATTTTAAACTGTGAAACACTGCACTGCATCCTTTTATACAAATTTTTCTTCCTCTTCCCTTCCTTTCTTTCTTTTTTCCTTCCTTCATTCTTTTCTTCCTTTTCTCCTCTCTTTTTTCTTCATTTCTTTAAGTCTCTCTAGTTTACAAAATGGGATGGTAGGGACCCAAGTGCATGTAAGAGGAGGGGTAGAGGCAGTGAAAGAAACTCTTCAAAGGCCTTTGCAAAAGCAGCGACTGGTTGCTAGGGCTTGGAAAGATTGTTATTTGTAGCTAACACAAAGTTATTCCAAATTGCACTCAGCCTTAGAAGAAAACAAGTTCCAAATTTTTAAAGAGAGGCATGGATTGACACTGCCAACATATGAAAATAATCTTTTGACACTTTGAGATGCATATCTATTTGTGTATTAAAATGTCTAAATTGCTGAGGGGGAGAATTATTGTTGAACTCTTAAATGGAGGAAATACATTTTTAAAAATTCATATATTTTTAAAAATTTGAATTTTTATAGTATTTATTTGCAAAGTTCATCTTTTGAGTCCTGTTGTAAAGTTGAGTTCATCAGCAACCAACCTGCATGGCAGGAAAATAAATGTGATGCTACCTTAGTTTTATTTATTTTCTTCCAATCCTAAAGCCTTGTAATTCATTTCTTTTCCATATATTTAACAAAGTAACACAAAGTAAATGTATATATGTTTATACATTTACTGTATATATGAACTTATTTAATATAAGGTTATTTAAATTAATTAAATATTACTCAAAATTTTTCTATAAGACTAGGCCAAGGTAATTTACATAGGATTGGTAATTTTAACAAACAATAAATTCAGTAAGCAAAGGAAATAAAAGTGGTGCTATCTCTATTAACTGTTGATTATATGATTTGAGATAGATATTTAGTTTTCAAAGCTATTTAAGCAACAATTAGAACCATACATGGAACATGGACTGGTTCCAAATTGGGAAAGGAGTACATCAAGGCTGTATATTGTCACCCTGCATATTTAACTTATATGCAGAGTACATCATGAGAAATGCCAGGCTGGATGAATCACAAGCTGGAATCAAGATTGCAGGAGAAAATATCAACAACCTCAGATAGACATATGATACCACCCTAATGACAGAAAATGAAGAGGAACTAAAGAGCCCTTTGATGAAGGTGGAAGAGGAGAGTAAAACTCAACATCCATTATTTGGAAAGTAGTTTTGATATTGCAAATCCCCTAAAAGAATCTTGGAGACTTTCAGGGGTCCACAGATCACATTCTGAGAATTGCTATTTTAGAAACTACCCTGCTGTTATAAAGACTGAATACTAATACTTTCCTTAAGTTCATTTATAGAAACAAAAAGAAAAACTAGAACAATTTGGAAAAACCCCACCAAAAATATTCAGCTACCTTAGTCACCAATGCATAAGCCTCTTGAAAGAACCGTATCTTTTACTATTTGAACAACATCTTAGGTACGCAATAAATAATAATGAAAGTAAAAAAAAATCAAAATCCAAAAAAGGAAGATTATGACATCTGGTCCCATCATTTCATGGCAAATAGATGGGGAAAAAGTGGAAAGAGTGATAGATTTTTATGTTCTTGGGCTCTGAAAGCATTGTGGATGATGATTAGATGCTTGCTCCTTGGAAGAAAAGCTATGACAGATCTAGACAGCATATTAAAAAATGGAGACATCACTTTGCTGAAAAAGTCCTGTATAGTCAAAGCTATGGTTTTTCCAGTAGTCATGTATAGATGTGAGAGTTGGACCATAACAAAGGCTGAATGCTGAAGGATTGATGCTTTCAAACTGTGGTGCTGGAGAAGACTTTTGAGAGTTCGTTAGACAGCAAGGAGATCAAACCAGTCAATCCTAAAGGAAATCAACCCTGAATATTCATTGGAAGGATTGATGCTGAAGCTGAAGCTCCAATATTTAGACCATCTGATGAAAAGAGCTGACTTATTGGAAAACACCCAGATGATGGGAAAGACTGAAGGCAGGAAAAGAAGAGAATGACAGAGGATGAGATGGTTGGATGGCATCACCAACTCAATGGACATGAGTTCGTGCAGACTCTGAGAGATGGTGAAGGACAGGGAAGCCTGGCATGCTGTACTCCATGGGGTTGTAAGGAGTTGGACATGACTTAGAGCCTGAACAACAACAACAAAACATTCAGTTTTCAAAGCTATTTATGGGCCTGGAACAATATAGATAAATGATTTTTTTGAGAGCATATAAATATAAAAAAGTAACATTTTGGAGTAATGATCAAATGCTAACCTCTCTTTTCCCATCTCTCTGGTAAGGATGTAGGTTATTATAATGCAGTCAATAATGATATTTACCTGATTAGAGATTTTTAAAACAGAGAAGATTGGAGACATAATTTCCCTTCATGCATGAGAATTTATAGCACACTGAGTTTACAGATTTGATCTCAAAATGTTATAATTTTTTTTTCCCCTATGAAGCCTCCTATGAGTATGAGTAATGACAGGAAAAGAAAGTTTCTTCCATGCAAAGCTTAATGGATGTAACAAGAAGGTGCTTATTAATATATTAATTTCCTTAGATGGTTCTATCATCCAAAGAGTGAAGTATATATCTTTCAATACTAGGGATCCCCTGCTGATCGAGAGAGTTTGTAATGAAGATAGAAGAGACTGACTGGTCATCTCCAGCTTTGACTTGTATACTTACTGCCTCTGATTTATCCTCCTCCTGCCTGGAGAATCCCAGGGACGGGGGAGCCTGGTGGGCTGCCATCTGTGGGGTCACACAGAGTCAGACGCAACTGAAGTGACTTAGCAGCAGCAGCAGCAGCAGCAGGGCTCTATCTTGCAGGTCCACCATCCTGTTTCTTTCTACAGGTTATGACACTCAAGGGATCTAGCTTTATTTCTTTGATATTCACCTCACACTATAAATATCCTCTTAGTCTTCTGATTTTATTTTCTTGATACTTTATGTTATTAGGACTTCCCTAGTGGCTCTGTGGTAAAGACTCTGCTTGCCAGTGCAGAAGACGTGGATTTGATCCCTGGGTTGGGAAGATTCCCTGGAGAAGGAAATGGCAACCCACTCCAGTATTCTTGCCTGGGAAATCCCCTGGACAGAGGAGCCTGTTAGGCTACAGTCCATGGGGTCACGAAAGAGTCAGACACGACTTATTGACTGAACAACAACAAAAACTGGACTCCTGGTCCAGTATAAATAGTTTCCTCCTGCTCACATATCTCAGTGAGTAAGTCTTTCTGACTTATCTCTCCAGAAGACTTCAGGAAATTCTTTTCATCAGTCTGGTTCCTGATCCAACAACATAAAGTATGAAGAAAATAAAAGGGGTCCAGAGGTAAGAAATATTGAAAAGGTATTTAGCTCATTCTGAAGGGAAAATTTTATGCTGGATACTATGCTAAGTATGTGTCCTTCCTAGGGAAGGACCAATCCAAGGGATGAGTAGGACCTCTGTATAAGACAAGAGAAAAGATACTACATCCATTTGTGAACTACCTCAGAGCAGCACTGGATCTCAGACTTCAAAACATATCAAGTTAAGACAATTCAAAAATGTTGCACAAGAACAGGGATAGATGCTCACAAATAAGACAGAGAACTCAGAAACAGGCTAACAAACATGCAGAATCTTGATATCTCAGAGAGGAAAATTAAAACTAGATAGAAGATCGATTATTAAAAAACAAATAGTGCTAGTACAATTGCCCATCCATAAGGAAGACAGTAAAACTGTATCCCTGCTTCAGTTCAGTTCAGTTCAGTCGCTCAGTCATGTCCGACTCTGTGTGACCCCATGAATCGCAGCACGCCAGGACTCCCTGTCCATCACCAACTACCGGAGTTCACTCAGACTCACGTCCATCGAGTCAGTGATGCCTTCCAGCCATCTCATTCTCTGTCATCCCCTTCTTCCTCCTGCCCCCAATCCCTCCCAGCATCAGAGTCTTTTCCAACGAGTCAACTCTTCACATGAGGTGGCCAAAGTACTGGAGTTTCAGCTTTAGCATCATTCCTTCCAAAGAAGTCCCAGGGCTGATCTCCTTCAGAATGGACTGGTTGGATCTCCTTGCAGTCCAAGGGACTCTCAAGAGTCTTCTCCAACACCACAGTTCAAAAGCATCAATTCTTCAGCGCTCAGCTTTCTTCGCAGTCCAACTCTCGCATCCATACATGACCACAGGAAAAACCATAGCCTTGACTAGATGGACCTTTGTTGGCAAAGTAATGTCTCTGCTTTTCAATATGTTATCTAGATTGGTCATAACTTTCCTTCCAAGGAGTAAGTGTCTTTTAATTTCATGGCTGCAATCACCATCTGCAGTGATTTTGGAGCCCCCAAAATAAAGTCTGACACTGTTTCCACTGTTTCCCCATTTATTTGCCATGAAGTGATGGGACCGGATGCCATGATCTTCATTTTCTGAATGTTGAGCTTTAAACCAACTTTTTCACTCTCCACTTTCACTTTCATCAAGAGGCTTTTTAGTTCCTCTTCACTTTCTGCCATAAGGGTGATGTTATCTGCTTATCTGAGGTTACTGATATTTCTCCCGGCAATCTTGATTCCAGCTTGTGTTTCTTCCAGTCCAGTGTTTCTCATGATGTACTCTGCATATAAGTTAAATAAACAGGGTGACAATATACAGCCTTGACATACTCCCTTTCCTATTTGGAACCAGTGTGTTGTTCCATGTCCAATTCTAACTGTTGCTTCCTGACCTGCATACGGATTTCTCAAGAGGCAGATCAGGTGGTCTGGTATTCCCATCTCTTGAAGAATTTTCCACAGTTTATTGTGATCCACACAGTCAAAGGCTTTGGTATTGTCAGTAAAGCAGAAATAGATGTTTTTCTGGAACTCTCTTGCTTTTTCCATGATCCAGCAGATGTTGGCAATTTGATCTCTGGTTCCTCTGCCTTTTCTAAAACCAGCTTGAACATCAGGAGTTCACAGTTCACATATTGCTGAAGCCTGGCTTGGAGAATTTTGAGCATTACTTTACTAGCATGTGAGATGAGTGCAATTGTGTGGTAGTTTGAGCATTCTTTGGCATTGCCTTTCTTTGGGATCGGAATGAAAACTGACCTTTTCCAGTCCTGTGTATCCCTGCTTAGTACTATGCAAACAATAAAGTTCTATTTTTGTATATATGATTAAAAAATGGGATACAAATATGGGTACATCTGTGTATCTTCATGAAATTCCAAGTAAAATACAAGAATGCAATATTGATAGAGGCTGAAGAGGAATTAAAAATCAATAAAGTGAAAGAAAGTGAAGTCGCTCAGTCGTGTCCAAATCTTTGCAACCCTTGTGGACTGTAGCCTATCAGGCTCCTCTGTCCATGAGATTTTCCAGGCAAGGGCACTGGAGTGGGTTGCCATTTCCTTCTCTAGGGGATCTTCCCAACCCAGGGATTGAATCTGGGTCTCCCACATTGCAGGCAGATGCTTTACCATCTGAGCCACCAGGGAAGCAAAAAATCAATAATAAGGTATAATTCCCATAGCATATATAATAAAAAATAAATTTTCCATTAGTTTCATGGTAATGCATGTATAGATAAAGAAGTCTAGAAATATAAGCTCTTTCAACATATTTAGAAAAAGAAATGACATCTTAAAATGAAAAAAATATAACTGTAATGAGAGGTTTGCCCTTCCCTGAAAGCTCAGACAGTAAAGAATCTGCCTGCAATGCAGGAGACCTGGGGTTTGATTCCTGGATCGGGAAGATCCCCTGAAGAAGGGAATGGCAACCCACTCCAGTATTCTTGCTTGGAGACTCCTATGGACAGAGGAGCTTGGTGGGCTACAATTCACGGGGTCGCAAAGAGTTGGACACAACTGAGTGACTAACACTTTCACTCAATGAGAGGTTTGATATTTATTCTTCAGTGCTAATGAGTATATAGAAAATGAAACAAAGAATATGAAAATGTCAAATCATAAAATCAATAGGCAGTATTATATATATACACTAATGAAAAATGAGTAAATAAGTATTGCTATGTAAAAATGATTTATCTCTTATTTCTTTAAAAATAGATTAAATTGGCCCTATATTGATCTCTCCTCAGAAACTTCAGTGAATTCTACCAGATGCAGGCTACACTGCCTCAGCATTGGCCATTATCACTTGAAAATTAAGTAAAATAAAATTAAGCACATACATGCCAAGACTTAAGCATCTTAAAATAAAGAATAATACTTTTTAAAAAAAATCTAAGATAAAGGAAAAAAAATCACATTATCTAGAATATAATGGAAAAAGTAAGCAAGATTTTAAGCTTATAACTTTTTGAGTGATTATTCAATATTACTAATCTCAGCATAATTTATTTTAGGACATATCAAAATAGATCAATATTGGTCATATTACCAGAAACTGAAACAGAATTTGGTAAAACTCACTAGCTTTTCTCAATTAAAAAAAAAAAAAAAGTCTACATAAATCAAAATAGAATAGAACATAAATATTACATAAAGATGACTAGAAACCAATAGAATTAGCATAATCAATATTAATGTATAAAGCCACTTAAACTGGCATTTAAAGCTATAAAGCTAGGATTAAAGATACAAGTTGAAAGTGAAAGTGAAAGCTCAGTTGTATCCGACTCTTTGAGACCCCATGGACTATACAGTCCATGGAATTCTCCAGGTCAGAACTGGAGTGGGTAGACTTTCCCTTCTTCAGGGGATCTTCCCACCCAGGGATCGAACCCAGATCTTCTGCATTGCAGGCAGATTCTTTACCAGCTGAGCCACAAAGGAAGTGCAGAGATACAAGTTACTATGTATAAAATAGATACACAAACAAGGATATACTATATAGCACAGGGAGTTATAGTCATTATCCTGTAATAAATTTTAATGCAGTATAATGTGTAAAATCACCATGCTATACTCCTAAACTAGCTAATCTGATCACATGGACCACACCCTTGTCTAACTCAGTGAAACTAAGCCATGCCTTGTAGGGCCACCTAAGACAGACGGGTCATAGTGGAGAGTTCTGACAGAATGTGGTCCACTGGAGAAGGGAATGGCAAACCACTTCAGTATTCTTGCCTTGAGAACCCCATGAACCATATGAAAAGGCAAAAGGATAGGACACTGAAAGAAGAACTCCCCAGGTTGGTAGGTGCCCAATATGCTACTGGAGATCAGTGGAGAAATAACTCCAGAAAGGATGAAAAAGATGGAGCCAAAGTAAAAACAACACCCAGTTGTGGATGTGACTGGTGACAGAAGCAAGTCTGATGCTGTAAAGAGCAATATTGCATAGGAACCTGGAATGTTAGGTCCATGAATCAAGGCAAATTGAAAGTGGTCAAACAGGAGATGGCAAGAGTGAATGTTGACATTCTAGGAATCAGTGAACTAAAATGGACTGGAATGGGTGAATTTAACTCAAATGACCATTATATCTACTACTGTGGGCAGAAATCCCTTAGAAGAAATGGAGTGGCCATCATAGTCAACAAAAGAGTCCTAACTGCAGTACTTGGATGCAATCTCAAAAATGACAGAATGATCTCTGTTCATTTCCAAGGCAAATCATTCAATATCACGGTAATCCAAGTCTATGCCCGACCAGTAACACTGAAGAAGCTGAAGTTAAATGGTTCTATGAAGACCTACAAGACCTTTTAGAACAAGCAGCCCCAAAAGATGTCCTTTTCATTATAGGGGACTGGAATGCAAAAGAAGGAAGTCAAGAAACACCTGGAATAACTGGCAAATTTGGCCTTAGAGTACAGAATGAAGCAGGGCAAAGGCTAATCGAGTTTTGCCAAGAGAACACACTAGTCATAGCAAACAACCTCTTCCAACAACACAAGAGAAGACTCTACACATGGACATCACCAGATGGCCAACACTGAAATCAGATTGATTATATTCTTTGCAGCCAAAGATGGAGAATCTCTACACAGTCAGCAAAAACAAGATTGGGACTTGAAGACTGTGGCTCAGATCATGAACTCGTTATTGCCAAATTCAGACTTAAATTGAAGTGGGAGAAACAACTAGACCAATCAGGTATGCCCTAAATCAGATCCCTAATGATTATACAGTGGAAGTGAGAAATAGATTTAAGGGACTAGATCTGATAGACAGAGTACCTGAGGAGCTATGAATGGAGGTTCATGACATTGTACAGGAGACAGTGATCAAGACCATCCTCAAGAAAAAGAAATGCAAAAAAGCAAAATGGCTGTCTGAGGAGGCCTTACAAATAGCTGTGAAAAGAAGAAAAGCCAAAAGCAAAGGAGAAAAGGAAATATATACTCTCATTTGAATGCAGAGTTCCAAAGAATAGCAAGGAGAGATAAGAAAGACTTCCTCAGTGATCAGTGCAAATAAATAGAGGAAAATAATAGAATGGGAAAGACTAGAGATCTCTTCAAGAAAATTAGATACCAAGGGAACATTTCATGCAAAGATGGGGTCAATAAAGCACAGAAATGGTATGGACCTAACAGAAGCAGAAGATATTAAGAAGAGGTGGCAAGAATACACAGAAGAACTCTACAAAAAAGATCTTCATGACCTAGATAATCACAATGGTGTGATCACTCACCTAGAGCCAGACATCCTGGAATGCAAAGTCAAGTGGGCCTTAGGAAGCATCACTATGAACAAAGCTAGTGGAGGTAATGGAATTCCAGTTGAGCTTTTTCAAATCCTAAATGATGATGCTGTGAAAGTGCTGCACTCAGTATGCCAGCAAATTTGGAAAACTCAGCAGTGGCTATGGGACTAGAAAAGGTCAGTTTTCATTCCAGTCCCATAGAAAGGCAATGCCAAAGAATGTTCAAGCTACCAAACAATTGCACTCATCTCACATGCTAGCAAAGTAATGCTCAAAATTCTCCAAGCCAGGCTTCAGCAATATGTGAACTGTGAACTTCCTGATGTTCAAGCTGGTTTTAGAAAAGGCAGAAGAACCAAAGATCAAATTGCCAACATCTGCTGGATTATGGAAAAAGCAAAAGAGTTCCAGAGAAACATCTATTTCTGCTTTATTGACTATGCCAAAGCCTTTGACTGTGTAGATCACAATAAACTGTGGAAAATTCTGAAAGAGATGGGAATACCAGACCACCTAATCTGCCTCTTGAGAAACCTATAAGCAGGTCAGGAAGCAACAGTTAGAACTGGATATGGAACAACGGACTGGTTCCAGATAGGAAAAGGAGTACATCAAGGCTGTATATTGTCACCCTGCTTATTTAACTTATATGCAGGGTACATCATGAGAAACGCTGGGCTGGATGAAGCATAAGCTGGAATCAAGATTGCTGGGAGAAATATGAATAACCTCACATATGCAGATGACACCACCCTTATGGCAGAAAGTGAAGAGGAACTAAAAAGCCTCTTGATGAAAGTGAAAGAGGAGAGTGAAAAAAAAATTTTTTTTTTGAGATAATTGCTTTCTTTTTTTTTTTTTAATTTTATTTTATTTTTAAACTTTACATAACTGTATTAGTTTTGCCAAATATCAAAATGAATCCACCACAGGTATACATGTGTTCCCCATCCTGAACCCTCCTCCCTCCTCCCTCCCCATTCCATCCCTCTGGGTCGTAAAGCTCAACATTCAGAAAACTAAGATCATGGCATCCGGTCCCATCACTTCATGGCAAATAAATGGGGAAACAGTGGAAACAATTTCAGACTTTATTTTGGGGGGGCTCCAAAATCACTGCAGATGGTGATTGAAGCCATGAAATTAAAAGATGCTTGCTCCTTGGAAGGAAAGTTATGACCAACCTAGACAGTATATTAAAAATCAGAAACACTACTTTGCCAACAAAGGTCACTCTAGTCAAGACTATGGTTTTTCCAGTAGCCATGTATGGATGTGAGAGTTGGACTGTAAAGAAAACTGAGGGCCGAATCGTTGATGTTTTTGAACTGTGGTGTTGGAGAAGACTCTTGAGAGTCCCTTGGATAGCAAGGAGATCCAACCAGTCCATCCTAAAGGTGATCAGTCCTCGGTGTTCATTGGAAGGACTGATGCTGAGGCTGAAATTCCAATACTTTGGCCACCTGAGGCAAAGAGCTGACTCTTTAAAAATACCCTGATGCTGAGGAAGATTGAGGGCTGGAGGAGAAGGGGATGACAGAGGATGAGATAGTTGGATGGCATCACTGACTCAGTGGACGTGAGTTTGGGTGGACTCCAGGAGTTGGTTATGGACCGGAAGGCCTGGTGTGCTGCAGTCCATGGGGTCGCAAAGAGTCGAACATGAGTGACTGATTTGAACTGAATACTCCTAAAACTAATATATTGTAAGTCAATTATATTTCAATACACAATAGATAAAAATATGAAACTAGCTTTACAAATTCAATGATTTTTTAAGTTGTGTCTCATGTAGTAATGCTGAAAATTAAGTAATGTAAATATATGTTTTTACATGCAAAAAATAATAATTTGAATTAATTTTTACAAAAATTGCAATAATAAAAATAATTATTGATAGATTACTCTATACCAGTCACCATGCTAAGCACTTTAAAAAGTGATCTCATTTTAGTTCTCTCAGTGGCCCAAGATGTTGTCTCATCTTACAGTTGAGAGTTTTGGGGTTTTTGGATGTTTTTTAAGTGTACAGAATTAAGAAGTGGTAGAATCAAGATTCATATATAGATTTAACTCAAAAGTTAAGTTATAAACAAACATGCCACACTTCCCTTTGCATTGAAGACTTCTGACTGTGGATAAATCAATTCATATTTTTGTATAGTCAAAAATTAAAAATTCAGAAAAATATAAAATTGTAGTGTAAATAGGAATTCACTTTATAATGAATGGATTGCCTTGCAGGAATAGTTGAACCATTGAATCACTTGTATTAGTTTTTAAAATTAAAGATCTCCATTTGTCTTTTCACTTAAATACTGTACCTGCTAGTTATTGTTAATTAACAATGAATATAAACTAAAAACTATACAGGAATCATCTGTCAATTTAATAAAACAACTTTTGGATACTTTTCTCTAGAATGAGTGTAATAAAACCAAAGTAACTAATTTCTTTAGTGTTATCAAAACCACATTTATATGAGAACTTTGGAGTGAACATAAAATTCACATATTTGGCCCCAGGTAAATCAAACCATAAATTTAATAAGTAAATTGTTCACCTTTAACTGTGTTTATATTTATCATGAAAGAGAAGTGATATGTGAGTAGCTTAAAAAAAGTTTTCCTGATGTTTTGTTATCCTGTGCACACTATCCTAACCAGGAGTGGACCCATCCTCCTACACAATAGAAAACCCCAAGTCAAAGGAGGAGAGAAGGAATGAGTCATAACTCTCCAGCTGAAGCGGCTATAGAGTGAGTTGGCACCACTAATGTACTTCAGAATGTTTGACTTTAAAAGTAATTCTAACTTTCAAAAAATTAAAAAAGCTAATATCATGGCATCTAGTCCCCTTGCTTCACAGCAAATAGATGGGAAAAACAATGGGAACAGTGGCAGATTTTATTTTCTTAGGCTCCAAAATCACTGTGGACAGTGACTGCAGCCATGAAATTAAAAGACACTTGCTCCTTGGAAGAAAAGCTATGACCAACCTAGACAGCATATTAAAAAGCATGTATACATGTATACCTGTGGCAGATTCATTTTGATATTTGGCAAAACTAATACAATTGTGTAAAGTTTAAAAATAAAATAAAATTAAAAAAAAATAAAAAAATAAAATATTAAAAATAATAATAATAATAATAAATAAATAAAAAAATAAAAATAAAAAGCAGAGACATTACTTTGCCTACAAAGGTCAAAGTTATGGTTTTTCTAGTGGTCATCTATGGATGTTAGAGTTGGACCGTAAAGAAGGCTGAGCACCAAAGAATTGATGCTTTTGAACTGTGGTGCTGGAGAAGAGTTTTGAGAGTCCCTTGGACTGCAAGGAGATCCAACAAGTCCATCCTGAAGGAAATCAACTGTGAATATTCATTGGAAGAACTGATGCTGAAGCTGAAGCTCCAATACTCTGGCCACCTGATATGAAGGGCCGACACATTGGAAAAGACCCAACATATTGGAAAAGACCCTGATCCTGGGAAGGATTGAGGGCAGGAGGAGAAAGGGGTGACAGAGGATGAGATGGTTGGATGGCATCACCAAATAAATGGACATGAGTTTGAGCAAACTCTGGGAGATAGAGAAGGACAGACAAGCCTAGTGTGCTGCGGTTCATGGAGTTGCAAAGAGCTGGACACGTCTTAGTGAATGAACAACAAATATTTGAGAAGTTGATTTGGACAGCACAGAATTCTAACTTCATGGTACAACTTATATTTCGAGTATAATAACTGTTACTTATTTGAAAAATTATTACAATAAAATAAAAGACTAATTATGTTTTTGGAGGACACTTAGTTACTTTGACCTCACACTTCATCTTCATCATCTGATATTTATGGCATTTGATCACTTTGTACACAGCATTATTCTGTATTCAATTAGGATTCAGATCTTGATTTTGAGAGTATGATATATCATGAAATAAGTAGGTTATTATAAATCACTGGGTTTTTTTACAATAAATGGCATATTAAGAAAAGATAACGATGCAGTTACTATCATTTTTCAATCTAATACTTTTGCAATTGAATACATTTATTTGTCTCTGAATCCATTATGTTGAAGGCATTTAAATGGTTCTTTGCTTTTTTCTTATTTCAGAGCATCTGAAAAATGATAATAACCAAATCAAATCCATTTGTAATTCTAAGAATAGATGAAGTGAATATATGATTATGAAATGAATTTATTAGCATGAAATGAATTTATTCCTTAATTTCAGACACATTAACTTGAATAGAGCCTTCTAAAACCTTTTAATGCTTCTATTGTTTTAGGAATTCAATCGTGACCAACTTTTCAGGCTTATGTGATTAAGGTTTCTTAATATTTTGTTGCTCTTCCTTTCTGCATCTGCACTCTGAATTGTATGTCAGTTCATGTTTATAAATTTCATGATGGAAAGAATTAATTTTTAAAAATTATTTCTTTATGTCAGTAGATCTTAACCAGGGGAGTTTTCCATTCACAGGACACTGGCAATGTCTGGAGATAATCCTGATTGTCACTAAAATTGTGGGGAGAGATGCTGCTGGCCCCCAGTGGATAAAGGACTGAGATGCTGTTAAATCTCCCACAGTACAGAGAAGAGTCCTTTCCATCAAAGAATTATCCAACTCAAATTTTAATAGCACCATGGCTGAAAAATCTGCTTTACATAATAGCCTTGTAAAAGCTATGATTTTTGCTAAAAGATGAGATAAATTTAATCTCTTCATCATGAGTAGCATGTTATGGAATGGCATGAACCTTCAAAGGGCACCTTCATGATGATAAAAAATCAATAGGTGGAAATAAATGTCAAGCAGTTTGATTCCAGTAAGTTGGGATCAAAGCTTTCAGATGCTCTTTAGGACAAAATCTTGAAGGTCTCCACACAACTGAAAGCTAAGCTAAGCACATTTAATCCAATAGCTTTGCCCCTGTAACATGTGGAGCATAAGAGAATGAGCAGTATCAACTTGAGAGAGAGATATGTAGAACAAGGTTTTAATATTTTTTTTAAGGAAAGTGAGGTTTTGATTAAGACAAGGAGGGGATGGAACATGATGAAAAGGTTGAGCATATGGATGAAAGCAATTTGAAGTGGAAGGAAACTTGAGAGAGCAGAGTGGGTATCGTTAAGAGAGGTCTTCTATGCCAGGAGAATCTGGGCACAGCTTTATGTGGACATGGTCTTCCTGTGCTGCTCAGGCTGAGACCCCAAGGAATAAAGAGGGTTCAGTATTTCATACTGATGCTGGGAAAGATTGAAGGCAGGAGGAGAAGGGGATGACAGAGGGTGAGATGGTTGGATGGCATCACTGATGCAATGGACACAAGTTTGAGCAAGCTGTGGAAGATAGTGAAGGGCAGGGAAGCCTGATGTGCTGCAGTCCATTGATCACATGTCTGGCTTGTGATAAAACAGAACGAACTCACGTATCTTGAGAAATGGAATAAAAACTGATGACGTCTCTGGCATTTGAAGATTTATTCAGCTTTAGAATGTTTCTATCTATTCCTCCTCCTTTCTTCTTATAAGCACATCTTTCCACATATACTACTTATTAGACTGCTTGATACCTGAATAGTTGCTTCCTCTTTGCTATTAATTCTCTGTATTTCACTAGATATTGCTTCATTGATATACATTAGTATTTCTCAGCTAACTACCAAACAGATGAACTAACTCCATTTAAGTGTATTTTTTTTACAAGACACTAACTGTGAGAGACATGAGTTTTATAAAATATATAATTATTTATTCACACCAGAAAGAAAAGCACAATTATTTTTATGATATAAATACTAATTCTTTGAGATGAGTTAACTAATAATCTGGGGGAGTTTTAAAGAATACTCATTATCTGTCCATCGTATTTGGAAAACTGCCAACATAACAGTGGTTGCTGTAAGACAATTTAATTTCAATGTTTGCTAATTCATTTCCTCTTGGGAAAAATCTAAGTACAAATTCAATACTGAACAGATTAGCTTTAGGATGTTGTTTCTGCCCTGTAAGGAGCAGGAAAATAATGTAATGTGTAAGGTGGGCTAGGCAATAAGAAGAGGTGGGGATTGTAGTGAGACGAAAAGCACCTGTGGTGGTAAAGGTGACACTTTATTCAGTTCCTATTGCCTGCTGCCATCTGTGGATATAGTATGAATATGATGGATTTTTTGAGTTTTCAAGCAAGATCAAATAAAGAATTTTAAATATTTATTTCCTTATTTTTCTAGGTTAATGGTGATTGAAAGTATGTACAGGTTACCCATTTTCTTTTTATTTATGTAAAAAAGGAAGCATTTTTAGAGATGATGTTTCATATCATCTTCTTCATGTCAAAGAAGACTATAGTTTTACAGTCCATAATGTCTTCTCTGATGCTGGGAGGGATTGGGGGCAGGAGGAGAAGGGGATGACAGAGGATGAGATGGCTGGATGACTCAATGGATGTGAGTCTGGGTGAACTCCGGAAGTTGGTGATGGACAGGGAGGCCTGGCGTGCTGCGATTCATGGGGTCACAAAGAGTCAGACACGACTGAGCGACTGAACTGAACTGAACTGAATGTCTTCTCTTCCTATTTAAAACTATGTTTTTATGAAATCATAAACAGTAAATATTTCTGAGTGAAAAATACACTTGAAGGGTTTCCAAGTCAGAAAATATGCTGTATAAATGCTGTGTATAGTAAGATGCTCTGGGTGGAAATACTTGAAATTAACTGTAAAATCTGTCAATAATGTTACACTGGAATTTGATTCATTTTATTTTTAAAAGTACTTTAGTTTATTGAATCAATGCATTCTTGATTAAAAGTATGCCAGAAGGAGAATCCCAAGTTTAATAAAAGGACTGAAAATATATCTACCCTCTTCTTTCAGAATTCACCCTTGCAGACAGGAAAAGGAGAAACACAACCCTAAGTGACATTTTGTTATAATTTGTCAAAGTTCATAATCTCCCCCTAATTTACAAACATGGAAATTAGACAGCAAAATAGCAAATAATTCAGAAAAGTGAAGAAGGATCAGAATTAAATGCTTACACAGAGACTATCAAACCAGTGGCTGATTCACTTCAAAACCCTCAAAAATGAAATAATAAACATAAAAGGCTTTGGAATATAAAGTTAGAACAAAGATCTGGAAACAGGTGGATTGTTTGTTTAAAAGTTTGTATTGGAAGCAGTTAGACTTCTAAGGTCACAATTTAACCATGCACACCAGGATTCCTACTGCTATTTCTCTAGGAGAGACCATATGTTTTATTTAGAGCAATTTTATTCAAAGTACTCCACACAGGTTCTCTAGATAGAGCAGGTTAGACATAAGGGCTTAAGTAAAAATAACGGGCCATATATCAGGATATACTGAACATTGCTAACATTTCCAGCTCCTTTTCATATCAATGTCAAGTTTGCTGGTAGCTGAGCTATACCCCAGGCAAGCAATTGATCCTTCTCTGAAGAAACAATGCTCCAAAGAAAATACTTCCAAATTCTCATACCTGGAAGTTTTGTAAACAAAGTCTGACCTGCAACTCGTCACTCTGTAGCCCACTGACAACATTCCAATACACCTAGAACTTGTCCTCAGCTTTAATGCCTACTTCTTGAGCATAAGTGTGAGTGTTAGTTGCTCAAGAGTATCCCACTCTTTGCTAACCCATGGACTGGAACCCACCAGGCTCCTCTATCCATGGAATTCTCCAGGCAAAAATACTGGAGAGGGTTGCCATACCCTTCTCCAGGGGATCTTCCCAACCCAGGGATTGAACCCAGGTCTCCTGCATTGCAGGCAGATTCTTTACTGTTTGAGCTACTCACCTAGTGAGGCTATTAAAGCTGCTCTGATGTTTCTTGTACATATATGAACAATAAAGGGTCTCCAGACATTTGAGGAAAGGCTCCCCATGAAAGGAGGAGGCCCATCCCTGCCTCTTCCACCCCATCAGAGTGGAACAGAATGTAGACACTCTGCCTCCAGCTGAGGTCAGATAAGTTCCTGTTGGGCTTCCCTGATGGCTCAGTCCATTAAGGATCCACCTGTAATGCAGGAAACGTGGGTTTGATTCCTGGGTCGAGAAGATCCCCTGGAGAAGGAAATGGCAATCCACTCTAGTATTCTTGCCTGGGAAATCCCATGGACAGAGGAGCCTGCTGGGCTACAGTCCACGGAGTTGCAAAGAATTAGACAGGACTGAAGTGACTCAGCATGCACGCCTGCTCCATTATATACACATTTTATATATGAGGCTATGGAAGCACAGAGAGGTTAATAAACTTCTCCAAGGTCTCACAGTTAACAAGTGACAGAGCCCTCTTTAGTTCCATTATGAACAGATGCTATAGCCAAGCAACACATTCGTCCTCCCCTCCCTACAATTTCTTGCATAATCTATTGTGCTTTATGGAGGGACAGCAATGTTTCAGTACAAATATTATAAACGGATTCTTCTTTACTCAGGCTTTGAGTGCCCTACCCAGGACCACGTGACTTCTCTCCCACCCTCCTGGTGCTGGCAGGTCCTTGGCTGTTGCCCCAGTCTCAGAGAACTCTCTCCCTCCTCTTTCATCTGACAACTCTCCCCATCTTTCATGAGCTCACCTTTTCTTTGGCCTGCCTTGGGGACTTCTTGTACATAATTTTTTGGTTTTGTTTCTTGCTAGTCCCTCTCTGGGGACCTCTTACCCACCTTTTTCTGCCTCTTTTCTTCCACCTTTCATCTCTTTCCCCACTGCCCTTCACAGGGGAACTCAAAGGTTGCTCAGCACCTGGTCCATTGCCAGCTTTGCTGTTCTCAGCAAAACTCTAGTTATTTGCACTTCTTAATTCAACTGCTTTCTTTTATAAATGGATTTTTGACAGACCTGTTAAGGATTAGAAAAGTTGAGTTTCTTTTTGGAAAGGGTTGATGTTTCCTAGACTTCTAAATAATGCCACAATCATGTGCAAGACTTTCACTTATACATGTTTTCTGGCAGGTTGAAAATGAATAAAATAACAGAAAGGTACCCTGTCCCTCATAATAAATATGGCATAAAAGATCATGTAGTTAATCACCATAGAGTTATACAGAGAGAACAAAACTTCAGAGCAATTCTTCATTTAAATTATAGGATAACCTGAAGGAAAAGTAACCTGAATTTTCAAATTCCTGTAGTCTAATGAGGAGAAAATTTGCCACCTTTTAAAATTTTCCATGTAGTCTCAGCTTTGATTATTTTTTCTAAAACTAAAATGCCGCTGGATAAAAATCTGGAATCAAGGCTTTCTGGATATACATTTTATTTACATTAAGCATTTTTCCCCTTTAATTCTTGTAATCTGCAATGATAGGCAAGTCATGTATAATTTTCTCTTGGTTATTGCACTCATATTCTCATGCAAAAACAGTAAAATGTTTTATTTTTCTTTCCTTACTGAAATTGATGGCTTACATCATATGGAGAGGCCTACATGAGTATTTGTTTTTAAATTAGGACCATATTCTCAATTCGCTACACAATAAAGGGATTATACATTTAAAAGAACTGTATGCAATCAAGAAGAAATTTTAATTAATCACAAATAGAACTGGCGCAATGGAAATAATTTGACCCGACAGTTGGAGGTTTGATCAGCATAACACAGAGATTAAGAAGACTTTTGACCTGAACAGAGTCGGAATTGGTTCAGTCTGGAACTTTAGAAAGGGAACGCTAATAGGTTCAAATCGCACAATATCATTGTTCTCATAAAACTACCTTCCCATTAGCAAAACAGTGAGAAACCTGCTTCGTCTCTGTAGAAACCATCCAGTAGCATATATAGCTCTGGTCTACAATGAAGCAATGGAGAATACGCCACCACACACTATAATCTTTCTCCCATGTTCTCTATGTGTAAAACACTGAGCCAGCTCCTTTGAAGCCCTAATTGACTGTCTGTATCAATTAGTGGCCTGATGGCTTTCCAGCCTACATTTATGTCTCCATAGTAACCAGCTGGTGTTTGAGAGGGATGGGTGTACTTACTGGGAAGTACTTAAATGTGTACAATATAGAAGAATTATTGAAATTTTTAGCTAGCTTGAGGACCTGGGCTCAGTAATTCATATCTAGTAACAACATAGCTTAATTAACAACATATCCTAATTCATATCTTCCAATAACTTTGTGTGGAAAGCCAAACACTTTACCAAAATGAAATTGTTTACTGAGGTAACAACAGTAATGTGAAAGATAGATATATAGATTATACAGCAATAGTAAGATACATTTCAACAAATGAAAGCACTGGCAGTGAGACTCTGATGATGAGTTTAAGAACTCTGTCATAAGAAGAAAGGATAAAGAAACATGAAGTACAGTAAAAGTTAGGGTTGAGGGGCTGGGAAGAATTTGGTTTTGATGTCAGAGTTTGCTTCTTTCTTCTAGTTTCTTAGCTGATATGACTCTTAGAAAGCGTTGTAATCCCCTCTAGCCATATGATAAGTGAGAATATTAGTATCATCTTTATGGGTCTATTGAGGGAATTCAATAGGCTAATACATGTGAAAGACTAAGAATATTTCCTGACTCATGGTTCATACGTAGTAAATATTATCATCATCGCCATTGTCATTTCAGGGTTTGGAAAAGAGGAAACGGGAAGTGCAGTGTAATAACTAAATACCCAATATTAAGCATCCATCACTTTGAAAAGATGGTAGACTTATTCTATGTTACTCCAAAGGTCAAAGTAAATCCAATGCATTAAAGTTGTGATGAGAAAATTTTGACTCCACATAAATAAGTAATTTTCTAACAATCTGAATGGAGTGGAATCTGAATTAACCTGATTGTGGACAAGCACCTATCAGATTATTAGAGATAGAATGATGGCTACATTGAGATAACATAGGTGTGGAGTTTCTATTAGCTAAGATATTTTATGATTAAAATATCTCCTATTAAAAGAGAAATAAACTTATGACTGATCAACTTCCTGAGGATAAATTTTAGAGCGTAAATGCTAATAATTATAAAGGTTTCAGCCATGTAAAAATGAAAGAACACTGTACACATAAGAAGCTATAAGAAATGAAATTAATGCAGGATTGCAATAAATAGAGATTGAAAATATCTATGGATATATACTATTATAATTTGACATTTTGAAACTGTATATGTACCAGTTATAGAAACAATTAAAAGCTATCCAGCTAGGAATACAATGAACAAATAACAATTCAACCTAGAGATGATATAATTTCCAGATTACCAAAATAGAAGGTTTAAATATTATTGAAAGCAAACTGTGGCCCTTAAACACTGGTCAGTAATGATTTTTGAAATTTTATGTTATTAAAGTTTAGGCAAGTTTAGTTCTTTCAAAAAATGTGAATGATTCAATGTAGCAAATAGAAGAGAAATATATAGTCATTACATTCACTCTGTGCCCAATCAAAAACACCTCTTTAGGAAATAAAAATGTATACAATCAGGGACAAGATGTTTCTTACCCTCCAGCTAGGGGATAGCTGTAGGGTATCACTGGGGATTATCTCTTCACATGAATTTAAAGTCTGAAATTAAGCATTCCTTTTTCATATAACTAATACCAAGTAAAAATGTGCTGTGAACCGTATGGAAGACTCAGTGGAGATTTGATGATTATGAGAGCAAGAGACAGGGTGAAGCCTGGGACTAACTGGTTAGAAACATGGTGTCTAGTCATGATTCTGGTACTAGGTAGGGGTGACTTTGTGAAAACCACCTAAATTCTCTGATTTCAATTTCTCCACTTGGAAAATTGTTGCTGGATAACCACAAAGTTACCTCACAGTAGAAATTAAAATACATCTTTTCACAGAAGCCATTATTCTGTTTCAAACTAACAACTACTAACTGTAAATTATTGGTAGAGAGATAGTGGCTAGAAACGTTCCTGAAAATGAATTTCCAATTTTAAAAATAATATATTATTTTTCCCTGCTAAATCCATGGGTTCTTATTGGAAGTTTAGGGATCAAATCTTGAGAAACATATTTTTTTGAGAGATTGAAAGTGTAATGTTTTTATTTTATTTTTTTTAATTTTATTTTATTTTTAAACTTTACAATATTGTATTAGTTTTGCCAAACATCGAAATGAATCTGCCACAGGTATACCTGTGCTCCCCATCCTGAACCCTCCTCCCTCCTCCCTCCCCATACCATCCCTCTGGGTCATCCCAGTGCACCAGCCCCAAGCATCCAGTATCGTGCATTGAACCTGGACTGGTGACTCGTTTCATACATGATATTATACATGTTTCAATGCCATTCTCCCAAATCTCCCCACCCTCTCCCTCTCCCACAGAGACCATAAGACTGATCTATACATCAGTGTCTATTTTGCTGTCTTGTACACAGGGTTATTGTTACCATCTTTCTGAATTCCATATATATGCGTTAGTATACTGTATTGGTGTTTTTCTTTCTGGCTTACTTCACTCTGTATAATAGGCTCCAGTTTCATCCACCTCATTAGAACTGATTCAAATGTATTCTTTTTAATGGCTGAGTAATACTCCATTGTGTATATGTACCACAGCTTTCTTATCCATTCATCTGCTGATGGGCATCTAGGTTGCTTCCATGTCCTGGCTATTATAAACAGTGCTGTGATGAACATTGAGGTACACGTGTCTCTTTCCCTTCTGGTTTCCTCAGTGTGTATGTCCAGCAGTGGGATTGCTGGATCATAAGGCAGATCTATTTCCAGTTTTTTAAGGAATCTCCACACTGTTCTCCATCGTGGCTGTACTAGTTTGCATTCCCACCAAGAGTGTAAGAGGGTTCCCTTTTCTCCACACCCTCTCCAGCATTTATTACTTGTAGACTTTTGGATCGCAGCCATTCTGACTGGCGTGAAATGGTACCTCATAATGGTTTTGATTTGCATTTCTCTGATAATGAGTGATGTTGAGCATCTTTTCATGTGTTTGTTAGCCATCCGTATGTCTTCTTTGGAAAATGTCTATTTAGTTCTTTTAAATTTAGATATTTTAGTTAGAAAATTGTGGCAATGAAACCTCTACACCTATTTGCCAGGGTTACGTCAAAAGGGAAAGGAGATTCACTCTTCACACTCAGCAAATTGGTTCTGTTTTTTACCCACTTCTGCTGTAAAGTAACCTGTTCTGAGCTCTGTGACTTCTCTGAAGCGTGTTTTCAAATATGGAGGCTTCTGACTTCCGTAGATTTAAGGTCAGTATTACCCATCTAATCTATGTATGCCTTGACCAGTAATGCGAAGAAACTGAAGTTAAATGGTTCTATGAAGACCTACAGGACCTTTTAGAACTAACAGCCAAAAAAAAATTTTTTTTTCATTATAGGGGACTGGAATGCAAAAGTAGGAAGTCAAGAAACACCTGGAGTAACAGGCAAATTTGGCCTTGGAGTACAGAATGAAGCAGGGCAAAGGCTACTAAAGTTTTGCCAAAAGAACGCACTGGTTATAGCAAACACCCTCTTCCAAAAGCACAAGAGAAGACTCTACACATGGACATGACCAGATGGCCAACACCAAAATTAGACTGATTATATTCTTTGCAACCAAAGATGGAGAAGCTCTATTCAATCAGCAAAAACAAGACCGGGAGCTGACTGGCTCAGATCATATATTCCTAATTGCCAAATTCAGACGTAAATTGAAGAAAGTGGGGAAAACCACTAGACCATTCAGGTATGACCTAAGTCAAATCCCTTATGATTATACAGTGGAAGTGAGAAATAGATTTAGGGGATTAGATCTGATAGACAGAGTGCCTGATGAACTATGGATTGAAGCTCGTGACATTATACAGGAGGCAGGGAGCAAGACCATCCTCAAGAAAAAGAAATGCAGAAAAGCAAAATGGCTGTATAAAGAAATATTTGTGAAAAGAAGAAAAGCTAAAAGCAAAGGAGCAAAGGAAAGATACCCATTTGAATGCAGAGTTCCAAAAAATAGCAAGAAGAGATAAGAAAGCCTTCTTCAGTGATCAATGCAAAGAAATAGAGGAAAACAATAGAATGGGAAAGACTAGACATATCTTCAAGAAAATTAGAGATACCAAGGGAACATTTCATGTAAAGATGGGCTCAATAAAGGACAGAAATGGTAGGGACCTAACAGAAGCAAAAGATATTAAGAAGAGGTGGCAAGAATACACAGAAGAACTGTACAAAAAAGATCTTCACAACCCAGAAAATCATGATAGTGTGATCACTCACCTAGAGCCAGACATCCTGGAATGTGAAGTCAAGTGGGCCTTAGGAAGCATCACTACGAACAAAGCTAGTGGTGGTAATGGAATTCCAATTGAGCTATTTCAAATCCTGAAAGATGATGCTGTGAAAGTGCTGCACTCAGTATGTCAGCAAATTTGGAAAACTCAGCAGTGGCCATAGGACTGAGAGAGGTGATTATTCATTCGATACCCAAAGAAAGGCAATGCCAAAGAATGCTCAAACTACCGCACAATTGCACTCATCTCACATACTAGTAATGCTAAAAATTCTCCAAGCCAGGCTTCAACAGTACATGAACAGTGAAATTCCAGATGTTCAAACTGGTTTTAGAAAAGGCAGAGGAACCAGAGATCAAATTGCCAACATCTGCTGGATCATTGAAAAAGCAAGAGAGTTCCAGAAAAACATCTATTTCTGCTTTATTGACTATGCCAAAGCCTTTGACTGTGTATGTCACAATAAACTGTAGAAAATTCTGAAAGAGATGGGAATACCAGACCACCTGACCTGCCTCCTGAGAAATCTGTATGCAGGTCAGGAAGCAACAGTTAGAAATGTACATGGAACAACAGACTGTTTCCAGATAGGAGAAGGGGTACGTCAAGGCTGTATATTGTCACCCTGCTTATTTAACTTATATGCAGAGTACATCGTGAGAAATGCTGGACTGGATGAAGCACAAGCTGGAATCCAGATTGCCAGGAGAAATATCAATAAGCTCAGATATGCAGATGACACCACCCTTACGGCAGAAAGTAAAGAAGAAATAAAGAGCCTCTTGATGAAAGGGAAAGAGGAGAGTGAAAAAGTTGGCTTAAAGCTCAACATTCAGAAAACGAAGATCATGGCATCTGATCCCATCACTTCATGGCAAATAGATTGAGAAACAGTGGAAACAGTGTCAGACTTTATTTTTGGGGGCTCAAAAATCACTGCAGATGGTGATTGCAACCATGAAATTAAAAGACACTTACTTCTTGGAAGAAAAATTATGACCAACCTAGGCAGCATATTAAAAAGTGGAGACATTAGTTTGCTAACCAACGTCCATCTAGTCAAAGCTATGGTTTTTCCAGTGGTCATGTATGGATGTCAGAGTTGGACTATAAAGAAAGCTGAGTGCCGAAGAATTGATACTTTTGAACTGTGGTGCTGGAGAAGACACTTGAGAGTCCCTTGGACTACAAGGAGATCCAACCAGTCCATCCTAAAGGAAATCAGTCCTAAATATTCATTGGAAAGACTGATGTTGAAGCTTAAACTCCAGTACTTTGGCCACCTGATGTGAAGAGCTGACTCATTTGAAAAGACCCTGATGCTGGGAAAGATTGAAGGTGGGAGAAGAAGGGGACCACAGAGGATGAGATTGTTGGATGGACATGAGTTTGAGTAAACTCCAGGAGTTGGGAGGGTCTGGTGTGCTGCAGTCCATGAGGTGGCAAAGAGTCAGACATGACAGAGCTACTGAATTGAACTGAACTGAGAAAGATTGAAGGCAGGAGGAGAAGGTGATGACAGAGGACTAGATGATTGGATGGCATCTCTGACTCAGTGGACATGAGTTTGAGCAAGCTCTGGGAGATGGGAAAGGACAGGGAAGCCTGGCCTGCTGCAGTCCATGGGGTTGCAAAGAGTTGGACATGACTGAGTGACTGAACAACAACAACCCATCTAATCAAATGCAAATCTCCTGAAAGTTTCCAAAATGCAAGATGTTCATCTGAAAGAAGACAGCTTTTTTTTTTCAATGTTATTTAAATATTATCTCTACGTTTGAAATTGTGATGCGTTGATTTTCTTTTTCTTTCCTTGTTTTAATATTGTTGGGTTAGATTTGCTTCACTACATTTGCTAGTGTCTGCTGTACAGCAGTGAGTCGGGTGTACATATACACATATCTCCTCTCTTCTGGATTCCTCTCCCATCTACGTCACCATAGAACAGTGAGTAGAGTTCCCCATGCTATTCAGCAGGTTCTCAATAGTTACCTATTCCGTGCATAGCAGTGTATATAGGTCAATTCCAATGTCCCAATTCATTCCACCTCCCCTCCTCTCTTGGTGTCCATACATTTGTTCTCTATATCTTTGTCTCTATTTCTTACAGCACTTTTTTTGTCTATAGATAATAGAGCCATTAGGAGGAAGTGTTCTTAAGAGACAATAAATAGCAATATACATTAATAGTATAGAAGATGTTATCAGTGCTTTATTGTTAAAAGATCTCTTTCCCTACCCTACCCCTAAATTCTGACATACTGTTATCTTGGTCTTTGCTGATATCTTCTATTTTATAATTTCTTTGAACCATAATTCTCTATAGATTCCTTCTATAGGAATCAAGCAGTACCAAACGTTAATATAATCTGCTTAGAATCCTGTCACATGCCCAAGCCTAAACTAATCTCAGGTAAAAAGAAGGAAACAAAGGAATTGGTTTAAAATACTTATGGTTCACTCCATGGGCCTGGGGATATCCTTATTTTTTAATGAAGGTCTTTGTCAAAGAGGAGGATAGCTGAATAAAATTAAAAGAGAAGAAGTTGGGAATAGTTGTTGAGTAACCATCCAGCTGGTTAGTTTCTCAGTTGTACAAGCCAGAGAAAGAAAGCCTATGGCCTAACTGGTATAAAAAGCAAAGGACATTATCACCATCCATCTCCTGTTCCATAAATAAGATTTATTTTCAATAAGAAAAACTATCACTTAGAGCTGTATTTCTCAAATTTCAAGTGAATATGAATTATGTAAGGAACTTTTATATTTGAAGATTGTGACTCAGTATATCTGGGGAGCAGCCTGAATTTCTATTAATACATTTCCAACATCCTCCTGGGACCTATCCATGCAGCAGGCCCAGAGACCACACTTTGTATAGGAAGGCACATGATGTCAATCTCCTGCCACTTCCTTGCTAATAAACATCACCTGCTCAAAGAAAGTAATCACAGATAGTTCTGGAATTACAGAAGAGGATATGATTCCTTGAAGTTTAGATGAAATCTTTTGATTTCATAGGAGGTTGCGAGCCAGTTATGCCATTGTTGTTTATATGTCTGTCATCACATAGGATAGTCTTTCGGAAGGCCAATGCATGTTATTTTTCTGTAATCAAAGTCAGTAGAACCAAGAATGATTTAATCCAATTTCAATAGTTCCTGATTCCTAGAATGTGGTTTATTTTACTCATGCTGAATAAAACAAAGAATGCAGAGTTTCAGATTTCTGTTTAACAAAGGAAGGATGTGGTTAATTGGAAGAGAAATTAATATATGTCACTATTATTTTCAGAATTTTATGAAGAGTATTAGGCAATGATTAAATACAAGTTTGGCTGACAGAACTTGGTAAGAATCTAATGCAAGCATTTAAATTATTTGATAATATAAACAATAGAATATCCCTCAGTTTTATAAACAAGTCTCAGACCAGGTGCTTTTAGAGGGCTGTATTCAATTTCTCAACCACAAGTTGTGAACTTTTACAATGCACAACAACTGCTTGGAATGGAAATAATTTAGACAATCAATATAGTTTAGTAAAATTGATTTTTTGAAATGGATGACATAAATGTTACATTAAATTTACTTGCATTTTAGCATTGTGAAACATTCATATATAATATCTCACACAGTGTTGAAAGTGAAAGAGAAGGCAGAAGCCATGGTTTAGTACCTGACACAGGCAATTCATCACCTGCAAAGGATATCTGAAGACAATTTTTATGAAACCACAGCAGATGCTTTTGATACCCGCAAGTGACATCTGTGGATGTGCCTCAAACATGAACTGCAGCAGGGGCGAAAATTCCCTGCTGGTTGATGGCCTTCTACCTGGAATATTCATTACACATGTCTCTAATTTTCTGCCTCAGGTTCTTCTCAGAAGTTGGGCCTGAACGAGTCTGCTCAGCTTACGTGCCGTCACAGTCTGAGAGTTTGGAGAGCCAGTTTCTCTGAAGTATTCTGTGTGCCTCAGCTCTCTGGGTCTAAAGAACTCATTCTTACAATATACCTTCTTCCAGACCTGTCTCACTATCCCTGTTTGTGCATTTTTCCCCCCCTGGGAGCCCTTGCACCCAAACCACCTGCATGTTTCAGGCTCGACTTTTGGGTGAATTCAAATTAATTTGGAAATTCTATAAAAACCTGTTGTATAATACTGTTTACTTATTTATTCACTAAATACATACTGAACACTTAATATGTGTCACACCTTGTGATAAATCCTGGTAATAGAGTCCAATAGGGAAAAGAAAAGAAAGAAAGAAAGTGAAGTTGCTCAGTCATGTCTAACTCTGAGACCCCATGGACTGTAGCCTACCAGGCTCCTCTGTCCATGGGGTTTTCCAGGAAAGAATACTGGAGTGGGTTGCCATTTCCTTCTCCAGGAGATCTTCCCTACTCAGCAACTGAACTCCGATCTCCTGCATTGTACGCAGACACTTTACCATCTGAGCCACCAGGGAAGTCCAAAGGAAAACATAAAACCAAATAAGTGAAATAAGACTTTAGGCATGTGACAGACCCTACAAGGTGCAATGGAGGCACATGGGAAGCAATACTTTTTTTCTATGAGGTATCAGAGAGCGTTTGGTGTCACACAGGTTATATAATAGGAATTGAGACTTGAATTAATATAATTTTTCTAGGTGTAGAGTAGGAAAAGAGAAGAGAACCGAGTCAGAGAAAAGTCAGAATATAAAATACTCTTACATGCTTGTTCCAAGAACTTCAAGGAATTTTCTAAGAATAACTGTTGTTTAGTGGCTAAGTTGTGTCTGATTCTTTGCCTGCCAGGCTCTTCTGTGCATGGGATTCCCCAGGCAAGAATACTGTAGTGGGCTGCCATTTCCTTCTCGAGGGGAATTTCAACACAGGGATCGAATCCACCTCTTCTCTGTCTCTTGCATTGGCAGGCAGATTATTTACCAGTGAGCCACCTGGGAAGCCCCTAAAATAATGAGGGGAACCAAAAGGTGATTGAGAGATAAATCATCAGATGTGTTGTGTCTAAGTTAACAATGAGAATTCAGGGACTTCCCTCATATTCCAGTGGCTAAGACTCCGCAATCCCAATGCAGGGGGCCTGTATTCGATACCTGGTCAGGGAACTAGATCCCACACACCACAGCTAAAAATATCCTGCATGCTATAACAAAGATTCTGTGTGCTGCAACTAAGACCCAACATGGCCAAATAAATATTTAAAAAAATATGAATTCATCCAATAAACAAATAAGCAAATTATTGGATTCTGTGATTTGAATGAATTTTAATTAAGGATAGACACTTAATGTTGAACTTACGTGCTAAACTTGTTTGCTTAGTTTTATTTTGTAATGGAGATAGAAACAATAAAGACCTATTTTTCAATCAAAGGTTATTTTGCATTCTGGAAGGGTTCAGTTCAGTTCAGTCGCTCAGTCATGTCTGACTCTTTGAGACCCCATGAATCGCAGCACGCCAGACCTCCCTGTCCATCACCAACTCCTGGAGTTCACCCAAACTCACGTCCGTCAAGTCGGTGATGCCATCCAGCCATCTCATCCTCTGTGGTCCCCTTTTCCTCCTGCCCCCAAGCCCTCCCAGCATCAGAGTCTTTTCCAATGAGTCAACTCTTCACATGAGGTGGCCAAAGTACTGGAGTTTCAGCTTTAGCATCAGTCCTTCCAATGAACACCCAGGACTAATCTTCTTTAGAATGGACTGGTTGGATCACCTTGCAGTCCAAGGGACTCTGAAGGGTCTTCTCCAACACCACAGTTCAAAAGCATCAATTCTTTGATGCTCAGCTTTCTTCACAGTCCAACTTTCACATCCATACATGACCACTGGAAAAACCATAGCCTTGACTACAGGGACCTTTGTTGGCTAAGTAATGTCTCTGCTTTTCAATATGCTATCTAGGTTGGTCATAACTTTCCTTCCAAGGAGTAAGTGTCTTTTAATTTCATGGCTGCAATCACCATCTGCAGTGATTTTGGAGCCCCAAAATATAAAGTCTGACACTGTTTCCCCATCTATTTCCCATGAAGTGATGGGACCAGATGCCATGATCTTCATTTTAATGTTGAGTTTTAAGCCAACTTTTTCACTCTCCTCTTTCACTTTCATCAAGAGGCTTTTTAGTTCCTCTTCACTTTCTGCCATAAGGGTGGTGTCATCCGCATATTTGAGGTTATTGATATTTCTCCCGGCAATATTAATTCCAGGTTGTGCTTCTTCCAGCCCAGCGTTTCTCATGATGTACTCTGCATATAAGTTAAATAAGCAGGGTGACAATATACAGCCTTGATGTACTCCTTTTCCTATTTGGAACCAGTCTGTTGTTCCATGTCCAGATCTAACTGTTGCTTCCTGACCTGCATTATAGGTTTCTCAAGAGGCAGGTCAGGTGGTCTGGTGTGCCCATCTCTTTAAGAATTTTCCACAGTTTATTGTGATCCACACAGTCAAAGGCTTTGGCATAGTCACTAAAGCAGAAATAGATGTTTTTCTGGAACTCTCTTCCTTTTTGCATGATCCAGCAGATGTTGGCAATTTGATCTCTAGAAGAGTTACAATGCCTGAATTAAGGACTCTAGAGCAGGCAGTCTAATGGGCTTGTTTTATATGTACTAATACATCACTTTTCAGAGCAAGAAAAAAATCTCAGAGATGTGTGTGCCTTCTGGGGAAATTTTGTTTTAACTTTAATTTGATTACAATATCCTTGAAAAATATTCCCTAGAAGTGTATGTATATACATATATATATATATATATATACACACACATACACACATACATATATATTTTATGGAACAACACACTGGTTCCAAATAGGAAAAGGAGTATGTCAAGGCTGTATATTGTCACCCTGTGTATTTAACTTATATGCAGAGTATATCATGAGAAACGCTGGACTGGAAGAAACACAAGCTGGAATCAAGATTTCTGGGAGAAATATCAATAACCTCAGATATGCGGATGACACCACCCTTATGGCAGAAAGTGAAGAGGAACTAAAAAGCCTCTTGATGAAGGTGAAAGTCGAGAGTGAAAAAGTTGGCTTAAAGCTCAACATTCAGAAAATGAAGATCATGGCATCTGGTCCCATCACTTCATGGGAAATAGATGAGGAAACAGTGGAAACAGTGTCAGACTTTATTTTTCTGGGCTCCAAAATCACTGCAGATGGTGACTGCAGCCATGAAATTAAAAGACACTTACTCCTTGGAAGGAAAGTTACGACAACCTAGATAGCATATTGAAAAGCAGAGACGTTACTTTGCCAACAAAGGTTCGTCTAGTCAAGGCTATGGTTTTTCCTGTGGTCATGTATGGATGTGAGAGTTGGACTGTGAAGAAGGCTGAGTGCTGAAGAATTGATGCTTTTGAACTGTGGTGTTGGAGAAGACTCTTGAGAGTCCCTTGGACTGCAAGGAGATCCAACCAGTCCATTCTGAAGGAGATCAGCTCTGGGATTTCTTTGGAAGGACTGATGCTAAAGCTGAAACTCCAGTACTTTGGCCACCTCATGTGAAGAGTTGACTCATTGGAAAAGACTCTGATGCTGGGAGGGATTGGGGGCAGGAGGAGAAGGGGATGACAGAGGATGAGATGGCTGGATGCCATCTCTGACTCGATGGACATGAGTCTGGGTGAACTCCGGGAGTTGGTGACGGACAGGGAGGCCTGGCGTGCTGCGATTCATGGGGTCGCAAAGAGTCGGACACGACTGAGCGACTGATCTGACCTGATCTGATATACATATACACAGACACACATGCACACATAGCTGTGTATGAGTGTGTGTGTGTGTGCACGCATGTGTGTATCCAAGAGAAAACTGTGAGAACTTCAGGGTATGGGAGATGTGGGATAGCTTTACCACACAAGGGTGGAGAGACCCCAGAAGAGGGGGACTTGGCAGCTCCACCCACACTACCACAGCCCTCATGTGTTATCATTTTAGATTCCGGTACTCAAACTTTGGAATATGTACTGCTGTAAGTTTCTGAGACTATTTTATTTTCCTGCATGAAAAAAGTTATCTATCCTGCTGTTATATTGTACCCTGCTTATTTAACTTATATGCAGAGTACATCATGCAGAGAAGGCAATGGCACATGAGAAACGCTGGGCTGGAAGAAGCACAAGCTGGAATCAATATTGCCGGGAGAAATATCAATAACCTCAGATATGTGGATGACACCACCCTTATGGCAGAAAGTGAAGAGGAACTAAAAAGCCTCTTGATGAAAGTGAAAGAGGAGAGTGAAAAAGTTGGCTTAAAGCTCAACATTCAGAAAACAAGGATCATGGCATCTGGTCCCATCACTTCATGGGAAATAGATGGGGAAACAGTGGAAACAGTGTCAGACTTTCTTTTTTTGGGCTCCAAAATCACTGCAGATGGTGACTGCAGCCATGAAATTAAAAGATTCTTACTCCTTGGAAGAAAAGTTATGACCAACCTAGATAGCATATTGAAAAGCAGAGACATTACTTTGCCAACAAAGAAAGGTCCGTCTAGTCAAAGCTGTGGTTTTTCCTGTGGTCATGTATGGATGTGAGAGTTGGACTGTGAAGAAAGCTGAGTGCCAAAGAATTGATGCTTTTGAACTGTGGTGTTGGAGAAGACTCTTGAGAGTCCTTTGGACTGCCAGGAGATCCAACCAGTCCATTCTAAAGGTGATCAGCCCTGGGTGTTCTTTGGAAGGAATGATGCTAAAGCTGAATCTCAAGTACTTTGGCCACCTCATGCAAAGGGTTGACTCATTGGAAATGACTCTGATGCTGGGAGGGATTGGGGGCAGGAGGAGAAGGGGACGACAGAAGATGTGATGGCTGGATGGCATCACTGACTTGATGGACGTGAGTCTGAGTGAACTCCGGGAGTTGGTGATGGACAGGGAGGCCTGGTGTGCTGTGATTCATGGGGTCGCAAAGAGTCGGACACGACTGAGCGACTGAACTGAACTGAACTGAACTGATCCTGCTAAAGCCATAGTGCATGGAGTTTGCTGAAGAAGTTGGTTTAAGTGATGAAGGTGAGGAGAGGAATATTAGAGTGTAACTTAAGACAAGGAAGCAAGGATGAGGATGGAGTAGGGCATCATGGAAAACAATCTAAGCATTCAGGAGCAGTGCTTAGCATCATCATGGACCCTACTGAAACCTAGTAATGTCAGGCAACTGCCAAGATATATTAAGCTCCTTTGATTTGTGGTCACAATTATTGTTTCCATTATCATACATTTCTTTGTCTTAGTTTGCAATGCTGGCTCCTCATCAGTCAGTTGCTAGATCTAAAAGATATGAAAGGTTAGAGGAGTGGTAGCTGTTGTTACTAGTGACATCTGTACCTAGCCGAATTACTAATAAAAAGGAAATTCGTGATACGTATGCGCTGCAAACAGCCTAAAATATCCTATGCATCTAGTGGCTGGACCTCTGCATTCCTTATTCACTCACTCACTCCACAGCCACACTGTCAAGGCTCATGGCTGCTCGGGGAAGGTGACAGACTCCTACAGGAAATCTGTCCTCCCATTCTTAACAAATAGGAAGATGGTATGAAACAGATAAATCATATGAACTTACAAAGTAGCATAAATCCCATTAAATGGGAAGTGTCTTCCTTTGTTTAAAAAACCTTGGAGAAGGCAATGGCAACCCATTCCAGTACCCTTGCCTCGAAAATCCCATGGATGGAGGAGCCTGGTAGGCTGCAGTCCATGGGGTCGCTAAGAGTCGGACACAACTGAGCGACTTCACTTTCACTTTTCACTTTCATGCATTGGAGAAGGAAATGGCAACCCACTCCAGCATTCTTGCCTGGAGAATCCCAGGGATGGGGGAGCCTGGTGGGCTGCCATCTATGGGGTCACACAGAGTTGGACAGGACTGAAGCGACTTAGCAGCAGCAGCAGCAGCAGCAGCATGTATTGACAGAGGATGAGATGGCTGGATGGCATCACCGACTCAATGCACATGAGTCTGGGTGGACTCCAGGATTTGGTGATGGACAGGAAGGCCTGGCGTGCTGCAATTCATGGGGTCACAAAGAGTTGGACATGACTGAGCAACTGAACTGAACTGAACTGAATTGAACATGAAAAAGAAAATAAGCATGAAAGCTGAAATAAGAACATGACAAACTAACTAACTTTACTCTTTGCTACCAAGCCCGTATAGCAACGCTTGATGGAGTCGATGGTGGCTCATACCGCACTCCAGTCAGCTCTACAGCTTGTGGAAGAGTCTAAGACTAAAGATGTCTGGGGGACCTTCTTGGCAAAGAAAAAGCACTGCATCTGGACTGAGGTAAAAAGTTGCATGACTCATGTGACTTGTTTATTCTTGGACCATCTCTTAGCTTTCCTGTTTGTCTGGTATCTTACACACACTCAAAATTAGATCTCCAAATACGCCCTGTGAAGACACCATTCTCACCACAATTGGACAGAAGTCCCACAGCTTTCTTTATGAATCCATTGTCATTGGAAGGACTTTGGATGTTGCTTCCACAACCATGTAACAGTTATGTCAGGACTGCCACTACTATTTCACCAGAGGGAGTTCATCAGCCCCTTGTTTTCCTTGCTTTACTTGTTTGAGTGTTGAAGTCTGTACTGAAAACATCTGTTTGACTACTCATTTCATACATCTACACTTCAACTGCGTAGGAGTTTACAAAAGTATCCAGCATTTTAGACCTCAGTCATGGGAGATATTCTTTGTCTAAATAGATGGAGAATTCTTTTAGACACAGCAAAATGTATGGGCTCAAGATGATTAAAATATGGCCACTGTATCTCTTTTAAGACACAGCAGAAAGAATACAGGCACATTTCACGTTATGGTGCATTACTTTATTGTACTTCACTGATATTACATTTTTTACAAACTGAAGGTTTTGGTCAATCCTGTGTTGAGCAAGTGTATTAGCGCTGTTTTTCCAATAGGATTCTCACTATTGCTGATATTTTGAGATGTGGAAAAAAAGAAAAACTCAGTGAGGCACTGAATCATCTTTATCCATAGGATTTGATATTGCAGTCTTGTGACAATCCATGTAGGGAAAAAAGACAACAACAAAAGTTAATGGCAAGATGTCTTTTTCCTTTAAGTAAAGGAGAATCAGGACTAATGTAAACATCATCTTAAAGTTTACAAATACTATCCATTTACAGAGGTTAGGAGAATCTCCAAGTAGGAGTAGTCAAGTTTTCTGATACCAGAATATGGCTTGCATAGAAGAACATGTGCCATTAAAATTACAGCAGTTACTTAGGCCCTAAAATAATCAAATTTGAGGAAATGGAAGCTTTCAGGGGGAAGCACTTGATCCGTGTTGATAACAGAGGGCTTGGGCAACAGTTTTGGGAAATACAGATCACTCTGAAGATTAGAGAGAACAAATTTCCACTTCAAATATATGTCCTAGGGGATTTTCCACATAGGCAGATGAAAAGGAGATTAACTCAAAGAAAAGACAGGCTGAAGAGGAAGGGTATATATGTATACAGATGGTTGATTCATGTTGTTCTACAGCTGAAACTTTGCTGACAAAGGTCTGTCTAGTCAAACCTATGGTTTTTCCAGTAGTCATGTACAGATGTGAGAGTTGGACTGTAAAGAAGGCTGAGCGCCAAAGAATTGATGCTTTCGAACTCTGGTGGTGGAGATGACCCTTGAGAGTCCCTTGGACAGCAAGGAGATCAAACCAGTCAATCCTAAAGGATATGAACCCTGAATATTCATTGGAAAGACTGATACTGAAGCTGAAATTCCAACACTGTGGCCACCTGATGTGAAGAACTGACTCACTGGAAACCACTGATGCTGGGAAAGAATGAAGGCAGGAGGAGAAGGGGACGATAGAGGATGAGATAGTTGGATGGCATCACTGACTCAGTGGATGTGAGTTTGAGCAAGTTCTGGATGATGGTGAAGGACAGGGAAATCTGGCATGCTGCAGTCCATGGGGTCACAAAGAGTCGGTCGGACATGACTTAGTGACTGAAAAACAACAACAGCAGCTGAAATTAATATAACATTGTAAAGCTATCATAGTCCAATAAAAATTTGAATGGATTAAAAAAATTAAAAAAAATAAATAACAATAAAAAAAGAAAAGTTACACAAACAAAAGGTACTGTGAAGATTCCAAATATGTGATGTTTTTGGTCCTCACATCAAAATCTCTAGTGCTGAACACTCAAAGTACCCATGTTGCTCTGAAATTTAAGAAGTGCAAGCATGGGTTTTAATGATTCAAATTAAACCTCTTATATAATTCATTCATTCTATCATCTCAGTTACCTTCCATCAGGAGCCAAAGAAGGTAACCAAAGATGGGTGAAACACCAGAGGAAATTGAAAGGAAGGGCCTCAAAACCTCAAAGAAGAGCTGACGTCATCTGCTCTTTCTCAACTGTCATAATGCCAAGTTCAGGTTAAGGGTGAGAAGGAGGGCAGAATAACATGAAAACTTGGCTTTCATTTACCTTGTCAGAAACACAAATAACTTATTAATAAGGTAACAGTGGGGCAGAGGTGAGGAGAGAGCCATGCCATGTAGGTGCTGGTAAGAAGAAATTAGGGGATATTTCCTTATAATTCATTATACATGGGTAAAATTTTAATTAAGCAGAATTATTAGAAAGTTTTACTGGATTTACATTTTTATTAAATGTGGCTTTGGTAACCTGTAGGAATATTTTGCATATATTGGCATAGATTTTTTTGGTAGAATTTCAAAATTACTGTATGTGACTTTTCATTAGCTAAAGGCTTTTAAAGTTCCAAGTTATATTTGAAAAACACAATAATATATAAGGGAACTATTGACTTTTTAAACTGATACATTGATGAAATGGAATTCCCGACCTCAGAAAAATTTGTGAAATACAGAAAAGGTGAACATACCTAACAGTGAAAGATTTAAAGAAGTGCAAAGGAATCTAATGAAATTTAAGGTTGAGCAAACTTGTGACATTTCTTTCCAAAGCTCCACCTTACTTTATCCACCTAACTCTCATTTCTCAATCTTCACTGTTTAAACAGACTCCTTATGCTACTTTCTCCATATTCCCCAAATCCCTTTCATCCTTACTCCCAAACATACCGCGTAACCCTGCGAACTTAGTGGCTCAGTGGTGTCTGACTCTTTGCAGTCCTTTGTACTGTAGGCCACCAGGCTCCTCTGTCCATGGGATTCTCCAGGCCAGAGTATTGGAGTGGGTTGCCATTTCCTCCTCCAGGGGATCTTCTTGACCCAGGGATTGAACCCACATCTCCTGCATTGGCAGGCAGATTCTTTACCACTGAACCACCTGGGAAGCCCAAAGATTTAACTAAAACTCCCTTAATTATCATCAATACTATTTTACTATTTTGCTAGCATTGCAAGTTAAATATGTACATAATTAAATACCTCATTTTCCCAGCCAAATCAACTTGTTATAACTCCATTCTCCTATGTATCTATGCTCAACTTGAGAGTTTATTTAACTTATTGCTCTTTTTGGCTCTCCACTATCAATTAGTTCAATCTTTAACCAGTCAAGTATTTTAAACATTTTTTCTCAAGTCCAAAATCTAATGCTGTGCAGTCTTTTTTGACCTATATGGTGTCAACATTTTAGGATTGGTTGCCTAACATCATTTTTTTCTCAGTGATCACCCTCAACCTTTGCAATTCATTGTGTTTGGGTTTTTCAAGTACTTTTCTTGAAGACTACCTCGTGTCACTTTACTGCCCACCAAACAAACACACATTAGACTTTTGATGGCTTCAGATATCCAGAGAGTAAACTTCAGTTTCTTTGGCACAGTATCTAAGGTGCTTCACTATCCAGCCGAACTACCTGGCATGACGTTATATCATAGAATTTATGCACATGCCCTTCCTATTCCTAGACTAGAATAGACTCTTGGAAGTCCTGTTCCCTAGTTAATTTATCATTGTTTCCCCTGAGTAACATAATGTCTGCCCTGGGGTGTTTACCTACTGGGAGCTAAATATGCTTGTTGAACAGACAATTGCCTGAGCCAAAACGATTCCCTCATTTTCTCTTATCTCCTTCCAATTTTCACTTCAGTAGAAGAGTAACTGTCTTCCTTTTTTGAGGATAAATTTACTGATAAAGTCCTTACTTAAAGGTATTTTTCTGAGGGGAGGTAAGGGGGAGTGTTTTTTTTAAGCATGAATCTTTTTTATTATTTTTTATCTGGCCATGAGGCATGCTGGATCTTAGTTCCCCAACCAAGGATTGAACCCACACCCCCTGCAGTTGAAGCATGAAGTCTTAACCATTGGATGTCAGGGAAGCCCTAGTGGAAGTGTTTTGTGAAAAGAAAAGGTTTTCCTATAGATGGCTTTGTTGTGCACACATACACACTCCTAAATTAGACTTTGGAATGCATTTTTCAGGTAAAAAACATGTATATATACATTGGTTAGATATAGTTGAAATAATGCAACTGTTACTATATTTTCTGGGCTGATACTTATACTATATATTTTCTTAAAGAAATCATCAAGGACTCTGGAAATCAAACTACTGTTACTGTGATTTCTATAAAGAAATGCTTTCTCAACTTAAAAAAAATTATTTACAGTAAGTTTTTTAATACAACAAAATTCATAACTTGGATTCCTAACATGCAGCTGAGGTAAACAAAAGGGAAAGTATTTTATTACAGTGGATTCTTTATTTTAGAAAAATGGCATCTGTATATTTGTTAAATTGTTGAAATATTAAGGATTTTATATAATTTCAAAAATACTATCTCTGTCAAGTTTTCCAAATATATGTAATATTAGGTGCAATATCCTCACTTCACTTTTAGTTTTATAAGAGTCTTATATCTGTCTTAAACATGACTTCTTGAATTTCTATGTCTTAGTCCATATTTAGAAATAGCTCTTTGCCTGCAAAAATAGACTAAAAAGGTAATTGTACCTTTTAAACATTTAAACAAGTTTGATCTGGCTTTTGTTTAAAAATTGTAGCAAAAGTCAGAATTAGTTCTCTTTTGGTACAAAACTCATACCTTCTACCCATTTTTATTTTTAAGTTTTTGTTTGTTTTCTTTGAGAATATCAGAAATACTAGGCATCATTTATGTGAATAATTTTCCAGATGTTACCCCACTAGTTACTGGTATAAATGCATTTGCAGGAAAGTTTAATTGCTGCTAATTCGACTCTAGATCCTGTTTATTTTCTTAATTGCTGCCAGACATTGAAGGAGTGGTTAATATATTAGAAACCTCCTGTTTTCCTGAACCTTTGCCTTACCCACAGGCAATTTTGTTAGGGAGAGAAAAAAATCTGCTTTTCATTTATTTTCCCTACCTTGAAAGCACTTGCTTGAGGTTTGGCAATGATATTCTGAAGACAGCAATTGAGTAACTTTTCTCTTTTACATCTTCCTGTGTGACAATACCATCTTTTCTCATTTGGCACAAATGCGTGACAACTATCATTATCGCATCTGTGTTATATAATAGGATTATTCCCATGACAAAAAATAGTACTTTTAGTAATTTAACATTGTGAGATACTGACTGTAAGCTATATATCATGATAACTGAGATGTGGTCCTGTTAGGAACAGTGGGTCAAAGACATGAAGAGCTCATAAGGCAAATGTATGCAGGGGGCTAGAGTATTGATGGCCAAGTGGTGCGGTGGAGCCTGGAGAAGGCTGGCAAGGTCGGAGTGCCTATCCTATTCAAAATGTTCCATCTTTTTTTTTTTTTTAATTTTATTTTATTTTTAAACCTGAAACACTGGATTAGTTTTGCCAAACATCCCTGTGGTGGATTCGTTTTGATGTTTGGCAAAGTGTTCCATCTTATCAAATTTAACAGTAGGATTTTTTTCCCTCCATGTTTTGCTGTATAAATAACTGAGAAATTATGAAAGAAGAAATGATTTAAATAACTTTCTTTTGCACACACCACTTACGTCTCTTCACATCAATGTTTTGTGACTTTGAAGTGACCCCTTCAAAAGAAGAATTTTCCCCTTATCCTTGCCTCTCTCTTACCTCTGCCAGATGAATATTTTTCCCAGATATTTAAAAATAATGTATCACTGATGTTTTATTTCAAATACGCAACTCGATCTCTTTTGTCTTTTTTGTCTTTTTTATTCAGAAAGAAAAGTAAAACTGTGATTACCTACTTGGCTACCATTTTGTATCTACCCAATTAAGTTGTACTGTTGAGTCAGTGGTTCCCCAGAGTTCAGAATAGCTTGTTACTTAGAGGAATTTTAATAAATTAGTAACCAATATCACATTTGCTTTTTGATGACTTATCATTTTGTTCTGTGGTCCTTCTTATATTCTGTGACCCAAGAAATTCTCCATACCTTTATTGTAAATGAATTATTGCCTTGCCTTGAACCCATGAATAATTTTTCACCCAATTCTCTTGCATTCTGGAACCATGACAACACTGCATCCCTCTTCTAACTTCTTCCCATAGTTCCAAAGAAAGTTCTACATTTTCAGTTGCTAAAGTTCTGCAGACCGACCTTCCTTCTTAATAATTCCAGCCACATGATCTCCGGAAAGTCGCTTCAACTCCATGGCATATGCAATTCCTATTTGTAAAAATAGGATTTGAATTGGCTGACACTTAAGAGTCCATTCTAGGTGAATGGTCAGTCTTTATCTTAGGTTACCTGACTTTTCCTGTTTTCCATAAACTAATTCTATGAGGCCAATATAATTGATACTGACTTCAGCCAGAAATGTTTTTATTTTCAGTAATATTAATAGCTAAATATTTTATTGCCTAATTTAATCAATTGTTATTAAATTTACTGATACTATATGGGCTTTCCTAACGGCTCAGTGGGAAAGAATCCTCCTGCAATTCAGGAGACATAGGAGACACTGGTTCAATCCCTGGGTTGGGAAGATCCCCTGGAGAAGGAAATGGAAACTCACTCCAGTATTCTTGCCTAGAGAATCCCATGGACAGAGGAGCCTGGTGGGCTATAGGCCATGGGGTCACAAGAGTTGGACACAACTAAGCGACTAAGAAAGCATCATAACTGATGATATATAGTCAATATTTCTTTTCAAATATTTTCATTTGACTTTTCTTAGTAAATTTTGATTCATTTTTTCACATATAGTATTTCTAGTTGATGCAAGTGAGTAATGTAATTTATACTTTTTTAGGGTTACCTCCCTTCCTTCATATTTCTGAACTCTTGCTAGAATCCTACCCTTATTTCAGAAAATAATTTTTATAGGTCTCCTGTTTTTATTCATTGTGCTAATTAGATTTTCAGAGCCCTGTATTTTTGTGTTATGATTTAATAAAAATATACAATCTTTCTCTTAAACACACACATATTATACAAGTCTTACAGAGACATATTCAGGGTGTGCTTTTTATTTTTGCAACAGTAACAATCTTAATATAAAATAAATCACTTCCTTTCCCCTGCATATGTCAGTGCTTACCACTTGTGTCATTTTCTTCACACCCTTTCACCGTAGAAACAGATGTTATATACCAACTGGAAGAAAACGTGCTAGCAGGCATTCGCAGACCTCCTGGCTCCCTGGTTGGTGTTTTGTGTTCCTATGGCTGGTTTTTCCACCTTTGTGATTCACTTATCCTTGCTTCTTGGATAGCCAGATAATTTCCAGCCAAAACCAAAGGACTTCGTGTAGAGGCACTGAACAAGGATATGATGGCTTATGTCACAAGACAACTAGCCATGTAGACCCTTCCCCATTGAACATTTAGCCTAAAGAATGTTAAATATTAATACCCTAATGTCAGCAAAGTTCCTGACAGTTAAATATATACTTACAAATGCAATTTCAAAATGTTCCCAAGGAATAGGATATTTCTGAAAATGTTTTGTGAGACTTGTTACTAATAAATGCCCAACCATTGAAGGAAGAGAACCTATAATGATGACTGATTTATAAAACATGGCTAATTGTGCTTTGTGTACAGAACATGAGCTGACTATACAGCTTGTCTCTGGTGACCAGAAGACATTTTTGTCTTTCCTCCTTTCTTACTTTCACCTCTACTGCTTTTGAGACATCTTCCTGGTTTCTAAAGCTGAAATCCTTGCCAATATTCCAGTTCTTTCCCCTCTCATCCAATTAGTCACTGAATTCTTCAAAATCACTTTTATGTCCTTTCTTAGGCAGGGAAAGATTGAGGGCAGGAGGAGAAGAGGACGACAGAAGATGAGATGGTTGGATGACATCACCGACTCGATGGACATGGGTTTGGGTGGACTCTGGGAGTTTGTGATGGACAGGGAGGCCTGGCATGCTGTTGTTCTTGGGGTCGCAAAGAGTCAGACATGACTGAGCGACTGAACTGAACTGAACTGATATGCATTGCTTTAGTGGAATATGGCTGTAGTTAGTAGCCTCCTGTCATTTTGTGCAAATTTAATACATGTTACACATTGTTGCTGTAATATCTTCTTAAAACTTATGTCTGATATTTTGTTGTTTCAGAATTACGGTAGTGCAAATTGGAGATCCTAGAATTCTGACTCTATTACATGTGATTTTAGGCAAATTAGTTAAGTGCTCTCTGTGCTTCAGTTTGCCCAACTGCAAAAATAGGAATAATGACAGTGCCTCACATAGAGTTGGTTAGGGTGAAATCCATATTGTATAAATGTATATTTAGAGTTTTTAGAAGGTTCATAGCACACATTAAGCAGTAGGTTAGTGTTTTTTGGTATTGTTTAAAAACTACTTCTGGTTTCCCATTGGTTCTAGGACATTTTAATAGAATAGCCAATATTCTTTGAGATTTGTTCAGATGTGTACTCCAGTAAACAATTTGAGTCTGGATAAGAGGAAATAATGACTTTTAAGATATCAAGTGGCCAGTTGGACAACTGCTGGAAAAAAAAATAAGACAAATAAACACTTCTTTGGATTATAGGTAAGAAAAAGCTTGCTTACTAGCTTCCCCCCTCCCCTATTACATGTATAATAGTGTTTTCACTATTGATTTTATTAGGAATACAGCACAATTTCACTAGAACATACTTCAAATAACTGTAACACAGTTATTTCATGTTTCATTGTTTGCCTCTCCCACTACACTATGCAACCTTTAATATATATGGCCTGGCCATATAATATTCATACCAGCAGACACACTGTGCAGCATAATGCACAGCCTACAATAAGTCTCCTAAGAATGCTGTTATCAAACCTTTGAGGAAGTAGCCAGTTAAATCTTACTTTGCCAATCGGCTTGCCTCTTTTATAAAGTGTCTTCATGTACCTTTATTTTCAAGATGCAATGGAGTTGATTGTGAAAGGTATTGAGTAGGGGACGTTTTTTTTTTTTTTCAACAGGCGTTAAAGCAAGATTTGGGAGTGGGGTTAGCATAATGACTATAATTTAAGCTACTGCATTGGTCCTTATGAAGTGTCTGTACATTTAACACTCCATTTGGTAATTATGACTTCCCTAGAATGAGTCAGGGTTGTTTATGCTTTCATAAATCAAGCAGCTGCAGTGGAGCAGACAGACTCCATATTAGCACTTCCTCCTAAGACCGTGAATGTGTTTAAAAGATTTTTGCAAATACCTCCTGAATTCAAGTTGTTTGTTAAAAGTGATAGTTTTATGAGAGTGCCACATGGAAAATGTCCTTCACTCTCAGATTTTTCCATTTGTGATATAAATCCACATTCAGTCCCATTTTTAGAGAGGCACTAAAGCTGCTATAATAACCCCCAACTGAGTTTGATAAAAGAAGAGTTTAATTTACAGGTATAGTATGGTTATATGAGATGACAGCTAGGGAAATTATGAGTAAGACTGAAAAGAAAAAAAAAAAAACCACACTAACTGGTTGATAATTTATTTCCTGCATTCAATTTTCTGACTTTACAGGAAAAATACTGCTAAAACAAATGCAAAATACTTTCTTTAACATAATAAGTAGACTTTTGAAATTACATTGAAATATGTGAAATGACATATGTACTTTATGTATCTTTTATTAGATATGGTGAGGTGAATATTTGTAATAATTGATACAAATAAAACCTAGTTATACATATGATTATTGATGGGATTTAATCATGTCACCTTTGGTGAATTATTTTGTATTTCAGGCTCAGATTTATCAGCCATAACAGAGTGTCCAACTCCACCATAATTTTTTTTTTTATATGAGAAAACTTTGAAATAGTGGTAGTTGCATATATCAGAAAACAAAAATTCCTTTTTGGAGAAAAAGATAGTATGGTTAAAGAACTATAATACTAGGCAATAAATAGGCAATTAAATGATTTAGAAAATATTAACTATTTACTTTTCTCCTCCTCTTCTTCCTCCTTTCTTTAAGCTAGAAAGGATCTAAAAATATCAGTTGAATGATTTTTCTTTATTTTATATGTGGAAAACTGAAAAGCAAAGTTTAGTTCAGTTCAGTCGCTCAGTCGTGTCCGACTGTTTGCGACCCCATGAACTGCAGCACGCCAGGCCTCCCTATCCATCACCAACTGCCGGAGAGCAAAGAGGCTAAGTGAAATGTCTGTGATCAGGTATCAACAAGTGATAAAGCTAGAACTAGAAAGCAGTTCCTCTGACTTCACGGTGATTGCTTTTTCCATCATTTCATTTCTAGACCTGGAGTCTGCATTAAAGTATACTACAAATGGAATAATGAGTTCTCTGAAAAATTAGTGGAATAGCAGTCAGAAAAATAATTAGTGAAGGAAATGAGTACAAAATATCAAACTGAATTATATTATTACTTTCCTTCCTCTAAAAATAACATTCTATTTCTATGATAAACTAACTAGCTTTTATTTGATCCATTTTTATGCTTTTGTACTCTCAAAATATATTAAAATTATCCAAATGTCCCTACAAAATGCTATTACAAGTAGGATGTATTTTAGTAAAATTAAACATAACACTTCATCACATTTAGGATTTATGTCCTACATTGCATTCTCACCCACAACTTTGAAATTCAAAAGATATGTCCTATTCATTTTGAGTGCTGATTAAAGCAAAAGAGAATGATTTCAGCATCGATATTCTGAGTTGACTCTAAAGCGAGAAGGTAACTGAAATAAATGCCTTTAGGAGTGAAGAGTTCCTGAGGAAATACTTGAAGGCAGGAGAGAAACCATAGAATACATAACTAGTGATTACAAAGGGAGCCTGATGGCCTCGCAGCATGCGTCACCATCCCCCTGCTGCTGTGGCCTGTCACCCGTCCTCTGTCCTTCTCATCAGTCCTGCTACTGCAGATTCCAGGCTTCCAACTTCAGGCCATATATGGGGATGAACGCACCCTTACCAGGGAGCACAGAAAAGCTCTCTGACTAAAGAAAAGATTGTTCAGTAATCAAGACAATTTGTATTATTGCCACTTCAAATCTATTCTGTTGGCTTTGCCTTGTTATTTCCAACTTGCTCAAAATGTTCTTTCCTAGCTGCCATCGAAACTAGCTTCTTGTCCTGCCTTCTGGTATCCTCATATATCTATTTTTTCAGAGTCTGTTCAGCTCTGACCCTTAGTTTTCCCTGACCCTCGAGGTGTATGTATTTACCTACATGTAGTTCGGACTCAGTGATTTGTTCTGAATCACTCTTCTTGCCTAACTTCTTGATCAAGCTTCTCCAATCATTGCCTTAATTCCACAACTGGCTGCATTCATCAGAACAAGGCTGAGTATTTTTCCTTAAGAGAGTTGAATAAAAATTTTTTTGTTTGCTTGTAATTGTAATAATATATATTACTTATGGGTTTTTGCTGGTGGTTCATTCAGTAAAGATTCACCTGCAATGCAGGAGACCTGGGTTTGATCCCTGGGTCAGGAAGATCCCCCGGAGAAGGGAATGGGTAATATATATTACTTATACACATGTTTATGTTTTATAATCATAATAATATGCATTGTAATTATTTACAATGTCTGCGCGGAAGAATTGATGCTTTTGAACTGTGGTGTTGGAGAAGACTCTTGAGAGTCCCTTGGACTGCAAGGAGATCCAACCAGTCCATTCTGAAGGAGATCAGCCCTGGGATTTCTTTGGAAGGAATGATGCTAAAGCTGAAACTCCAGTACTTTGGCCACCTCATGAGAAGAGTTGACTCATTGGAAAAGACTCTGATGCTGGGAGGGATTGGGGGCAAGAGAAGAATGGAACGACAGAGGATGAGATGGCTGGATGGCATCACTGACTCGATGGATGTGAGTCTCAGTGAACTCCGGGAGTTGGTGATGGACAGGGAGGCCTGGCGTGCTGTGATTCATGGGGTCGCAAAGAGTCGGACGCGACTGAATGACTGATCTGATCTGAAGTATTTAGCAGCTTGTATTTAAAACTAATGGTCATTTATTGAGCACTTCATTATGTGCCAGGTACAGGACAATCAATTTTTATATAGGCCATTTCTTTATCATAGTATTACGGCATAGATCTCATGTCCTCAATATTTCAAATAAGATACTGAAACTGAGCGGGGTTAAATTGTTGAGCTTACTGCTGCTGCTGCTGCTGCTGCTGCTAAGTCGCTTCAGTCGTGTCCAACTCTGTGCGACCCCATGGATGGCAGCCCACCAGGCTCCCCCGTCCCTGGGATTCTCCAGGCAAGAACACTGGAGTGTGTTGCCATTTCGTTCTCCATTGCATGAAAGTAAATTGTTGAGCTTAGTCCTCATAATTATCAAGTGGAAGAGCTAGGATTTGAAGGCAAGTGCACTGGGCTCAAAAGTTACATTGTGTTGTTATATAATATTGCAGCACTGCCCGCAAAAGTTTTGATCTAACCTCACAACAAATATATCCAGTTATTGGTGAACAAAAGTGTCAACAGTACATCCTTGTATCATTTTGCCTAATCATTATAAACATTATTCTGAACTTAAAATATCTACCTGGTTGCATCGATATCCAGACATGTAAAAAAATGGCCTCAAGCTGTTTTCTGTATAGTATATACTATGATATTGAGAGACCAGAACTTACCATTGGTCGTTTCTGGATTTATTTTTGATCAGGGTTTTTAGGTTAATGTTTATGAGCTCTTATGAGTTCCAGGTATTCTTTGAATCACCTAAAAAAGAATATTTGTGTGTGTGTTTGTGTGTGTGTGTAGCCTGTGCAAATGTTTGAGTAGATATGATCTATGGATATATTCATTTATCTATATGAGCATGTATTCATATTAGTATGTTCTTTTTGTTGATATATTCATTCAAATCTTAAAGTGGTTTGAGTTCCCAAGTAGGCTTAGAGTCAATAACTCAATCTCCCCAAATCTACTATTAGGTATAAATCTATTCTGGTATGGTGCTCTTTAGGTATAGTCAACAGGGAATGAATTTACTAAAATATATTATCCTTTAGCTGCCTTTTTCTTCTTAATGTGCAATCATAGAAGGAGTTATCACAACAGTTGACTGAAATCTTTAGGTGAACATGAATCTTGCTCATATCAATTTGGGAATCTTTCTTTGAAGAAAGAGAGATTATAGAACTGGAAGAAAGAAACCCTTTTGTAAATTCTCTACAAATAAACCAGGATGGTTCTGTCTGCACACTTAATCAGGGGCTCACGAGTATGTATGTCCTTCTTAGCCTCAGAATCTTAACCTCTTGAATCTTAGAATGAACAACAGAAATTGCATAATTTTGTTTGTGGGTAGATGCTGAAGACAATAGAGAATTTGTTGTTGTTCCTCTTTAGTACAGACAAGGAAAAGAGCAGATTAGGGTGAACAGATAGTGAAAAAAGGAAAGATGGTCTAGTATCATCATAAGTAGGCTAAAGGATTTTATGAATAGAGATTAGATTTTAATCTCTGTTTTCTTACTTAACTATAATGTAATAATATTGATAAGTAATATTTATTGGGCTCTTACTTTGTGTCCAGTTGTTATGCTAATGAAATATGCATTATCTCATTAACTCCTTATAGTTAACATTTTATAATACAAGTGTGTGACCAAAATCATACAAGAAGCAAGCAGCACAACTCAAGTCTAGATTTGTATTTATATCTAATTTTTACCTTATATTCTCCTGTAAATCCCTTTCAGCTCATCTGTTTTCAATATCTGCTCTACATAAAAACAACTGTTATTAATAGTGTGTGTGTGTGTGTGTGTTTGCATGTTTGATATTTGTTAGCTTACTTTGGTAAAAACTAAAGTAAATGAGTTCTCTGTTTGCTTGGATTCCAGTGCAGAGATAAATAATTATTTTGAAAAGATCCAGAATTACCAAAGCAATCTTGAATAAGAACAAAGCAGGAGGCATAACCCTTCCAGACTTTAGACAGTACTATAAAACTATAATAATCAAAATAGCATGGTGACTTAAATGTTAGTCATGAGTACAATTAAAAAAATAGTCTGGTATCAGCACAAAAACAGAGATGGATCAATGGGATAGAAGAAAGAGCCCAAAAGTAAACCTATACACATGCAGTCAATTAACCTTTGACAGAGGAGGCAAAAATACACAATGAGGAAAAGAGAGTCTCCTCAGCAAGGGGTGTTGGGAAAGTTAGACAGCTGCCTGTGAATCAATGAAGTTAGAACACATCCTCACACCATACACAAAAATAAATTCAAAATGAGCTTAAAGACTTAAATGTAAGACATGACACCATAAAACTCCTATAAGAGAGCTTAGGCAAAACATTCTCTGACATAAATTATATCAATATATTCTTAAGTCAGTCTCCCAAAGCAGTAGAAATAAAAGCAAAAATAAACAAATGGGACCTAGTCAAATTTATAAGCTTTTGCACAACAAAGGAAACAATAAACAAAACGAAAAGACAAACTAGAGACTGGGAAAAAATATTTGTTAATGATGTAACCAACAAGGGTTTAATTTACAAAATATATAAACAGCTCATACCACTCAATAACAAAGCAACAAACTACGGAAACAAAAAATATCCCCAGGGAAGACATACAGATGTCCAATAGGTACATGAAAAGATGCTCAATATAATTATTAGAGAAATGCAAATCAAAACTATGATGAGGTATCACTTCACACTGCTCAGAATGGCCATTATTAAAAAAATCTATAAATAAAAATGCTGGAGAGGGTATGGAGAACCTTTCTACACTGGAGGTGGGGCTATAAATTGGTGCAGTCACTATGAATAACAATAGGGAGGTTCCTCAAAAAACTGAAAAAAGAGTTACCATAAGATCCCAGCAATCCACTCCTGGGAATATATCTGGAGATAATATAATTTGAAAAGACACATACACTCCTATGTTCATAGCAGCACTATTTACGATAGCCAAGACTTAGAAACAACCGAAGTGTCCATTGACAGGTGAATGGATAAAGATTGTGTGTGTGTATGTGTGTCACACTCACATGTTAGAATAAAATATTACTGAGTGGTTAAAAAAAAAAAAGAAAAGAATGAAATAGTGCTATTTACATCAACAACATGGGTGGCCCTAGAGGTTATCATACTAAATGAAGTAAGTCAGAAAGAGAAAGACAAATATATGATATCACTTATATGTGGAACTTATTTACAAAACAGAAACAGACTCACAGCCACAGAGAAAAAGACTTGTGGTTGCCAAAGAGGAGTGGGTGTGGCGGCGTGTTGGATTGGGAGTTTGGGATTAGCAGATGCAAACTATTATATATAGAATGAATAAACAACAAGGTCCTATTGTATAACACAGGGAACTATATTCAATATTCTGTGATAAATGAAAATGAAAAAGAACCTATCTATCTATCTGTAACTGAATCACTCTTGGGTTCAATCCGTGGGTCAGAAAGATCCCCTAAAGGAAGAAGTAAATGGCTACCCATGCCAGTATTCTTGCCTGGGAAATCCTATGGACAGAGGGAGGAGTCTGATGGCTACAGTTCATGGAGTTTCAAGAGTCAGTTTAGTTAGCAACTAAACCATCCCACCACCATGACTTCAACTGATATCTGAGATATAGCTGGAATTGCACAACTTGGTCTTTGGGAGTTCATGCTTCTTTTTACTGATAATACCATATTATTATGTAGTGTAATTATTAAGTAATAATTATTATTAAGCATAATTATAATATAGCTAATAAACTTTTCTACTTTTATTTTATCTGGAAATTTTACATCAAAATAGCCTGAGTTATAGTTTGAGACACAGTACCATTCTTCTTTCTTATGTGTGGCATATTATTTATCTCTAGTTTTAAGAAAGGTGAACACATGTCCCAGTTTTCTCAATGTAGTCTTGTTTTATGTCTTTTGTCTTAGAAAAATTATTAATAGAGTCCTAAACTATACAATAAATCACACAATCACCCTATCTTTTAGCACCATACCTATTTTTTATTCTTGCTGATGCATTCCTAACAGCAGTTTATTAGTTTTCACCTTCAAGTTTTCAAAGTTCACAATGATGCAATCCAACTAGACAAAAAATATGAACTCATTACTTGTAATGTAGTTTCTCAGAAATATGACTGTCATGTATCTGTACTTGACCTAAGGTAGATGTAAGAGAATACATCCCTCATACTTAGCTTCTAAGGAAAGCATAGATTAACAGATCAAGTGTTGGGTTCAATGATGCCTGGGTTCAACTCTCAGCTTTGGTAATAATTGGCCATGAATTTCAGAACTTACTTTTAAACTATTATTCTTTGACTATTTCTTTATCCCTAAAATGGGAATGCTTTAATAAATCAACTTAATCATGTTGCAAAGATTGAATTTGGCACTATAAAATAATTAGCATTATGCATGACACAAAGTGGAAATAGGCTCTGATAAATGGTCACTTTATTACTGTTATTATTATCTTCTTCTAAAAAATGACCTGCAGGAACTCCTTGGTAGTCCAGTAGTTAGGACTCTGTGCTCTCACTGCTGAGGGCAAAAAGAAAGAAATGACCTTTAATATTAATCAGGTATTAAGTGAGTTACATTTGGCTCAAGCAGAAAATGAATTTCTGGATTTAAATGAATGCAGTGTCCTTATTCACTATTTTTTAAGATATAAAAATAATTGTTAATGTGAAAAAATAAGCCCTATCATTAAAAGAAATAATGGAAATGGATATATTTGAATATTTCAGAAACAGAAATAATCATTTTCCTTGTGTTCACAAAAAAATATTTAACTTTCCTCACATAGTCTGGTATTGTTTCAAAACTTTTTTTTTTCTTTTGAAAGCTATCTACTTGAAAATATTTTCTAAATTAAAAAAGTCCTCAGTTTTAAAATCTCTGCCTCTCATTTCATTCTCGTATTTTCAGATAAATTGAGGTCCTTTATTTCTGTTAGATTTCTCTTTAGTAGGAAACACTTTTATTGAGAAATGATTTACATATCATAAATTTACCCACCTTAAATATACAATTTCATGATTTTGAGTAAATTTACCAAGTTGTACATTCATCACTATATCTGACTTTAGAAGACTTCCATCACCATAAACAGGATCCTTCATTCTGTTTTACTGTCAATCCCCTTTCCCACCCCAGTTCAGTTCAGTCGCTCAGTCATGTCCAACTCTTTGTGATCCTGTGGACTGCAGCACGCCAGTCTTCCTTGTCCATCACCAACTCCCAGAGCCTACTCAAACTCACGTCCATCGCATTGGTGATGCCATCCAACCATCTCATCCTCTGTCATCCCCTTCTCCTCCCACCTTCAATCTTTCCCAGCATCAGGGTCTTTTCCAATGAGTCAGTTCTTCCCATCAGGTGGTCAAAGTATTGGAGTTTCAGCTTCAGCATCAGTCCTTCCAGTGAATATTCAGAACTGATTTTCCCACCCCAACTAGAGGCAAAAATGTTAGTTTTTATATGAGCAATTTTACTGTTATAGTGGAGTGTTAGTTGCTCAGTCATGTCCAAATCTTTGCGACCCCATGGACTGTAGCCCACCAGGCTCCACTGCTCTTGGAATTCTCCAGCCACGAATTCTGGACTGGATTGCTATTCCCTCTCCAGGGGATCTTCCCAACCCAGAGATTGAACCTGGCTCTTCTGAATGGCAGGTAGATGCTTTACTGAGCTACCAGGGACCATGAGCAATTATACTAAAACCTTTTCCCCATTCGAAGGCTGCTCTGAACAAGGAGCAGCATTAGAAAGAAAGGCTATATCTCTTACAGCAAAAAGTGCAATGGAGTGAGAGAAGAGTTGCAGATACATCAGAAGGCAGAGGAAAATGGGAGAGTGCTGTGGGCAGGTGAGCTTGAGATGGCACCATTGAATTAGAACTCAGCAGAGACCTGTATCCTCTCAGGGTAGCATACATCCAGAATCTCAGTAGAAGTTCCTGCCACAGTGATTGTAGAAGCCTCACCCTTGTCTCAGTTCTTTATATATACCATCTTAGCAATAGGATTTGTAAAATATTTTAAAATTTATTATGTCTATAAAATACCATTCAATGTATATAATATGCTTTGATTCTACTTATTTGCAACTATACCAATTTTTTGCTGAAATTTTCTTGGAGATAAATAGGGGAGGCTTCCAAATTTGGAAGCTGAAACCTTGAATCCAGACTTAATTTTTAGCTTTTAATACTGTTGTTATTCCATCTATCAAAGGAGTTGATATTTTCCTTATTTGTTTTCTTCTTTTTCTTCTTCATCTTTCTTTCTTCTCCTCTTTCCTTCTTTCTATATTCAAATGTGAAAAGACTTTGCAGTCTAGAACCTTTCTAATCCTCTCTCACTTGGACAAGTGCTCAGTTCAGTTCACTCAGTCAAGTTCAACTCTTTGTGAACCCATGAACTGCAGCACACCAGGCCTCCCTGTCCATCACCAACTCCCAGAGTTTACTCAAGCTCATGTCCATTAAGTCAGTGATGCCATCCAACCATCTCATCCTCTTTCATCCCCTTCTCCTCCCACCCTCAGTCTTTCCCAGCATTAAGGGCTTTTCAAGTGAATCATTCTTCCCATCAGGTGGCCAAAGGATTGGAGTCTCAGCTTCAACATCAGTCCTTCCTATGAACATTAAGGACTGATTTCCTTTAGGATGGACTCATTGGATCTCCTTGCAGTCCAAGAGACTCTCAAGAGTTATCCAACACCACAGTTCAAAAGCATCAATTCTTCAGCGCTCAACTTTCTTTATAGCCCAACTCTCACATTCATACATGACTACTGGAAAAAACATAGCCTTGACTAGAAGGGCCTTTATTGGCAAAGAAATGTCTCTGCTTTTTAATATGCTGTCTAGGTTGGTCATAATTTTTTTCCTAAGGAATAAGCATCTTCTAATTTCATGGATGCAGTCACCATCTGCAGTGATTTTGGAGCCCAAGAAAATAAAGTCTGTCACTGTATCCATTGCTTCACCATCTTTTTGCCATGAAGTGATAGGACCAGATGCCATGATCTTCATTTTCAGAATGTTCAGTTTTAAGCCAACTCTTTCACTCTCCTCTTTCACTTTCATCAAGAAACTCTTTAGTTCTTCTTCACTTTCTGCCGTAAGGGTGGTGTCATCTGCATATCTGAGGTTAGTGATATTTCTCCCAGCAATCTTGATTCCAGCTTGTGCTTCATCCAGCCTGGCATTTCATGATGTACTCTGTGTATAAGTTAAATAAGCAGAGAGAAAATATGCAGCCTTGGTGTACTCCTTTCCCGATTTGGAACCAGTCTGTTGTTCCATGTCCAGTTCTAACTGTTGCTTCCTGACCTGCATACAGATTTCTTAGGAGGCAAGTTGGGTGGTCTGGTATTCCCATCTCTTTCAGAATTTTCCAGTTTATGGTTATCCACACAATCAAAGGCTTTGGCATAGTCAATAAAGCAGAAGTAGATATTTTTCTGGAATTCTCTTGCTTTTTTGATGATCCAATGGATGCTGGCAATTTGGTCTCTGGTTCATCATCAATTTGGTCTCTGCCTTTTCTAAATCCAGCTTGAACATCTGGAAGTTCACTGTTCACATACTGTTGAAGCCTGGCTTGGAGAATTTTGACATTACTTTGCTAGCGTGTGAGATAAGTGCAATTGTACAGTAGTTTGAGCATTCTTTGGCATTGCCTTTCTTTGTGATTGGAATGAAAACTGACCTTTTCCAGTCCTGTGGCCACTGCCAAGTTTTCCAAATTTGCTGGCATATTGAGTGCAGCACTTTCACAGCATTATCTTTTAAGATTTGAAATAGCTTAACTGGAATTCCATCACCTCCACTAGCTTTGTTCATAGCGATGCTTCCTAAGGCCCACTTGACTTCACATTCCAGGATGTCTGGCTCTAGGTGAGTGATCACACCATTGTGATTATCTGGGTCATGAAGATCTTTTTTGTAGTTTTCTGTATATTCTTGCCACCTCTTCTTAGTGTCTTCTGCTTCTGTTAGGTCCATACCATTTCTGTCCTTTATTGTGCCCATCTTTGCATGACAAATACCCTTGGTATCTCTAATTTTCTTGAAGAGATCTCTAGTCTTTCCCATTCTATTGTTTTCCTCTATTTCTTTGCATTGATCACTGAGAAAGGCTTTCTTAACTCTCCTTGCTATTCTTTGGATCTTTGCATTCAAATGGGTATAGTGACCCCACAAGAGACTGACCCAGACTTGCCTGTGATTGTCCAGGAGGCTCTGGCAGAGCCATGGGTCGATGGTGGCCTGCTGCAGGGTTGAGGGCACTGAGTGTAGCAGTGCCTGCGTGGGACCTTTTGAAGGAAGTGTCCATTATCTTCATTACCTTCACCATAGTTTGGCCCCAGGTAAATAACTGGGAGGGAACACAGCCACACTTATCAACAGAAAATCAAATTAAAGACTTACTGAGCATGGCCCCACCCATCAGAACAAGACCTGGTTTCCCCCTTAGTCAGTCTTTCCCATCAGGAAGCCTCCATAAACCTCCTATTCATATCCTCAGACCCATCAGAGGGCAGACAGACTGAAAACCTCAATCACAGAAAACTAACCAACCTGATCACATGGACCACAGCCTTGTCTAACTCAATGAAACTGTGAGCCATGCCTTGTAAGGCCACCTAAGACAGAGAAGTCATGGTGAAGAGTTCTGACAAAACATGGTCCACTGGAGAAGGGAACAGCAATTGAGAACCCTATGAACAGTATGAAAAGGCAAAAAGATAGGACACTGAAAGATGAACTCCCCAGGTCAGTAGGTGCCCAATATGCTACTGGAGATCAGTGGAGAAAAAACTGCAGAAAGAATGAAGGGATGGAACCAAAGCAGCAACACCACCCAGTTTTGGATGTGACTAGTGATGGAAGTAATGTCCCATGCTGTAAAGAACAGTATTGAGTAGGAACCTGTTTGGTCCATGAATCAAGGCAAACTGGAAGTAGTCAAACAGGAGATGGCAAGAGAGAACATCGACATTTTTGGAATCAGTGAACTAAAATGGACTGGAATGGGTGAATTTAACTCAGATGACCATTATATCTACTACTGTGGGCAAGAATCCCTTAGAAGAAATGGAGTAGCCATCATCAGTTCAGTCACTCACTCATGTCTGACTCTTTGCAACCCCCATGGACTGCAGCACAGCAGGTCTCCTTGTCCATCACCAACTCCTGGAGCCTACTCAAACTCATGTCCATCACATTGGTGATGCCATCCAACCATCACATCCTCTGTCATCCCCTTCTCCTCCCACCTTCAATCTTTTCCAGCATCAGGGGCTTTTCAAGTGAATCAGCTCTTTGCATCAAGCGGCCAAAGTATTGGAGTTTCAACTTCAATGTCAGTTCTTCCAATGAACATCCAGGACTGATTTCCTTTAGGATGGACTCATTGGATCTCCTTGCAGTCCAAGGGACTCTCAAGAGTCTTCTCTAACACCACAGTTCAAAAGCATCAATTCTTTGGTGTTCAGCTTTCTTTATAGTCCAACTCTCACATCCATAAATGACTAATGGAAAAACCATAGCCTTGACTAGAAGGACCTTTGTTGGCAAAATAATGTCTCTGCTTTTTAATATGCTATCTTGGTTGGTCATAACTTTTTTTTTTCCCCAAGGAATAAGCATCTTTTTATTTCATGCAGTCTCCATCTGCAGTGATTTTGGAGCCCCCCCCCAAATAAAGTCTGTCACTATTTCTCCATCTATTTGCCATGAAATGATGGGACCAGATGCCATGATCTTTGTTTTCTGAATGTTGAGCTTTAAGCCAACTTTTTCACTCTCCTCTTTCAGTTTGTTCAAGAGGCTCTTTAGTTCTTCTTCACTTTCTGCCATAAGGGTGGTGTCATCTGCATATCTGAGGTTATTGATGTTTCTCCCAGCAATCTTGATTCCAGATGGGAGGGTACTCCAACCCTCCCAATGTTTCTCATGATGTACGCTGCATATAAGTTAAATAAGCACAGTGACAATCATAGTCATCATAGTCAACAAAAAAGTCCAAAATGCAGTACATGGATGCAATCTCAAAAACTACAGAATGATCTCCATTTATTTCCAAGGCAAACCATTCAGTATCACAGTAATCCAAGTCTATGCCCCAACAAATAATGCTGAAGAAGCTATTGAATGGTTCTATGAGAAATGCTGGACTGGAAGAAACACAAGCTGGAATCAAGATTACCAGGAGAAATATCAATATTTCTCAGATATGCAGATGACACCACCCTTATGGCAGAAAGTGAAGAGGAACTAAAAAGCTTCTTGATGAAAGTGAAAGAGGAGAGTGAAAAAGTTGGCTTAAAGCTCAACATTCAGAAAATGAAGATCATGGCATCTGGTCCCATCACTTCATGGGAAATAGATGGGGAAACAGTGGAAACAGTGTCAGACTGTTTTTTTGGGCTCCAAAATCACTGCAGATGGTGATTGCAGCCATGAAATTAAAAGATGCTTACTCCTTGGAAGAAAAGTTATGACCAATCTAGATAGCATATTGAAAAGCAGAGACATTACTTTGCCAACAAAGGTTCGTCTAGTCAAGGCTATGGTTTTTCCTGTGGTCATGTATGGATGTGAGAGTTGGACCGTGAAGAAGGCTGAGCGCTGAAGAATTGATGCTTTTGAACTGTGGTGTTGGAGAAGACTCTTGAGAGTCCCTTGGACTGCAAGGAGATCCAACTAGTCCATTCTGAAGGAGATCAGCCCTGGGATTTCTTTGGAAGGAATGATGCTAAAGCTGAAACTCCAGTACTTTGGCCACCTCATGCGAAGAGTTGACTTATTGGAAAAGACTCTGATGCTGGGAGGGATTGGGGGCAGGAGGAGAAGGGGATGACAGAGGATGAGATGGCTGGATGGCATCACTGACTCGATGGACGTGAGTCTGGGTGAACTCCGGGAGTTGGTGATGGACAGGGAGGCCTGGTGTGCTGTGATTCATGGGGTCGCCAAAAGTCGGGCACGACTGAGCGACTGAACTGAACTGGACTGATGAAGACCTACAAGACCTTCTAGAACTAACATCCAAAAATGATAACCTTTTCTCTATAGGGGACTGGGATGCAAAAATAGGAAGTCAAGAGATTCCTGGAGTAACAGTCAAATTTGGCCTTGGAGTACAGAATGAAGCAGGGCAAAGGCTAGTAGGGTTTTGCCAAGAGAACGCACGTGTCATAGCCAACGCCCTCTCCCAACAACACAAGAGAAGACTACACATGGACATCACCAGATGGTCAACACTGAAATCAGATTGAGTATATCATTTGTAGCCAAAGATGGAGAAGTTCTATACAGTCAACAAAAACAAGACCTGTTTTTGCATCTGTTTTGCATCTGTGGCTCAGATCATGAACTCTTTATTGCCAAATTCAGTCTTAAGTTGAAGAAAGTAGGGAAAACCACTAGACCATTTAGGTATAACCTAAATCAAATCCCTTACGATTATGCAGTGGAAGTGAGAAATAGATTCAAGAGATTAGATCTGATAGACAAGAGTACCTGAAGAACTATGGATGGAGATTCCTGACATTGTACAGGAGGCAGGGAGCAAGCCCATCCTCAAGAAAAAGAAATGCAAAAAGGCAAAACTGTTGTCTGAGGAGGCCTTACAAATAGCTGTAAAATGAAGAGAAGCAAAAGGCAAAGGAGAAAAGGAAAGATATACCCATTTGAATGCCGAGTTCCAAAGAATAGCAAGGAGAGAGAAGATAGCCTTCCTCAGTGATCAGTGGACAAGTGCTGGTAGCTTCCTAACTGGTCATCCTGCCTCTACTTTTTCTTTCTCAAAACCACTCTGTCTAGAGCAACCAAGGATGCTTTTTAAAATATGAGGCATATTTAAAACTTTTCCATGCCTTTCCATTGAGAACAAAATCCAAATTTTTTTCTGAATTATGAGGGCCATAAATAATCCCATATGTGTCCATATTTCCAAACTCACCATACTGTTTTGTTCATATGCTCCAGACAAACTGGCCTTTCTTCCCCCTCAAAAAGATCTTGGCTCTCCTTTTGTTTTCATGTGAATTGGTACTTACTGACTATATCCTTCATTTAAATATAAGATTCCTGAGAGCAGGAAACATAAGTACCTATGATAGTGCCTATCACATGCATGTGCTTGCATGGTGCACAGTCCTCTCTGATCTTTGTGACCCAAGAGACCGTAGCCCACCAAGCTCCTCTGTTTATTGAATTTTTCCGGCAAAAATCCTGGAGCAGGTTGCCGTTTCCTACTCCAGGGATCTTCCTGACCTAGGGATGGTACCCATGTCTCTTGTATCTCCTGCATTGCCAGGTGGATTCTTTACCATTGTACTACCTGGAAAGCCTGTCTAGCACATAGGAGATACTAAATAAAGAAGTATTAAATGAACTTGCTTTCTGTACAGACATCAAATTCTCTCATAAATTAAAAGAAGAATAAACAAAGAAAAAGCTCAAGTATTTTTAACAAGTACTCTATGTTAATTTATCATTTTTTCAAAAGCCCCAAATACATTTAATGCCTTTAATTCTGGCATTGTACTGAGGTTAATGGTCTTTATTGTATTGATTTGTATCTGAAAATATATTGATTTTGTGTGCCTCTCTTCAGTTCAGTTCAGTTCAGTCCCTCAGTCGTGTCCAACTCTTTGTGACCCCATGAATCGCAGCATGCCAGGCCTCCCTGTCCATCACCAACTCCCGGAGTTCACGCAAACTCATGTCCATCAAGTCGGTGATGCCCTCCAGCCATCTCATCTTCTGTGCCTCTCTTATTCATATATAAATGATAACCCCTCAATTAAAAAAATACGTAGAAGAATAGTTATAGGAGAGATCTATCTCATAAATATAAAGAGAAACTGAGTCAAGACTTCCATGAGAAAGCTCTGCACCTTTCAATGATGACAGTAAAGTCAGAATGAATGGATCTGGGAAACTTTATTTGGATATCTCTTAAGTTTATGTAATTCTATGAATTCATATTTTCTGTGGAGATTTATTTTCTACTAAGTTTTCACAGTTTTAAACTTCTTAAAAACTTGCAGTTACCATTATATTATGAACTTGGATAAGGCTATTCGCTTTCTCTAAGAAAAATCATGACATATCTCCAGGGTAAGTGTTACTTAGATTTAAAATTCATTTTTCAACAAGCTGGAGCACAGCTGAGAGGAAAAGAGAGATGCTGTGATGAAAAAAATGGGTGTCATTTTGCCATACACTGGAAAATAATTCTATAACAGTTCTACAGTGGAAGAATTTGGATGTCAAGTAACAAAGATTGCCACTTCCCCTGTCCCCCCTCCCCCCACCAAAAAATCAGTAAACGTGATTAACCATTGCCAAGAGGAAAGGTATATTCTTAAGATACAGATTAGGTGATCATACTTGTCTTGGATTAACAATCTAAGTTAACCAAATCTTGTAGTTTTCTTATTTTTTTTCCTTTATGCTCTAAGAGAATACCAAAATTATCTCTCTCTAACCGTATGTATGCATATACATAAATTCCCTGACATTCAAGGGCTTCCCACGTGTCTCTAGTGGTAAAGAACCCACCTGCCGATGCAGGAGACATAAGAGACATGGGTTTGATCCCTGGGTCAGGGAAGATCCCCTGGAGGAGGGCATGGCAACCCCATCCAGTGTTCTTGCTGGAGAAACCCTCAGACAGAGGAGCCTGGGGGGCTATGGCTCACAGGATTCCAAAGAGTCAGACACAACTTAAGCAACTGAGTATGCACGCACACACCCCTACATATGAACCTTCAAGCTGCAAACTTTCAAAGATGTGAACGTGTTACAACCCTAACATTACTGGAACATTTTTTCAAGAGGGTAGATAGAATTGAGTCTAGCAAGGAGCCAGAACCTGCCATCAACACCAGCCATGAGTGAAATTGCAGCTTGTGCTCCATCTCCTATTGCTGACCATTCTTTAGCTCTACCATCTCCCACCTCCTCTCCCTCCTCCAGTCAGTAACTCTTCTTGCCCATCCACTCACCACCAGTCCCTGTATGCCAGCTGTTTTACTGTACTTTACAAGGTACTGTACTATAAGATTAAAAATATTTGTTTTGTTTTTTATGTATTGTTCGTGTGAAAAGTGTTATAACTCTCTTTACAGGGCAGAACTATATAGCCGATTGAGTTAGTTGGGTACCTAGGCTAACCTTGTTTCACTTAAACAAACAAATTGGACTTAGGAATGTGCTCTCAGAATGAACTTGTTCATATATAGGGGACTTATTCTAGACACACATACATATGTACATACATACATACATACACATATATAAATAAATAAGAAGGGTACATTTTTCCAAGCATCTCTGGCAATCATGTTGGGCCAGATGACTAGTCCTGACCACTGGGTTGAACTGGAATTAACATATATCACTTCTGGATCAAGCAAATGAGAGCGGATTTGAATTCTCTATTCATTATCTTGCCTTGTTGCAGTGATATAGAAGCCAAGTGCTTCAGATGGCATAGTTAAAAATAAAAGCCAGCTGGACCACTGAGTCACCATTTGGAAGGTTACAGCTCTGAATTAGCACAGTGTGAGTAAGAAACTAGATTTTATGTATTAAGCTACTGAGATTTGGGAAATTGTTGATTATTGCAGCATAATTCTGTCAGTCAAGAACTTCTAGAAAGCAGTTCAGATTGTTTGAACTGAGTGCATTTAATGCAGGAAATTGATTGCATTGATGATGTAAGAATAGACAAAACCAGGGACAGTAAGAAGTCAAGACCATATGATGAGAGCTAGGGCCACAGGGAGGACTGCATGACAGAAATGGGAAAAATACAGGGAGGGGCCGTCTGGTGGTGTCATGCTAGAAAGAAATGCAACAGAGAGCCAAGGCAAAAGGATACCCACCCATTCTTTCCTTCTTCTCTTCCTAATCTTATGTCAGGCCTTCCGAGTGGTGCTTTTATCAAGAACCCAGAGGTGAAGGCAGCTAAGGAATGTAGTTCTTGTAGTTCCTGCATTGCAGAACAAAGTGAGGGAGAGGTGGATGAATCTTGAAGCAAATTGACTATCAGCTGGCACAATCGCCTAGACTATTCTAGCTAGTAGACTCTATGGGAGAGAGAACAGAGACTGTGTACCTCTCAAGTCTGAACAATTCATCCCTCTCTTTGTCAAAATGAGAAAGCCAGGGCCAGTGCTGAGACCCAATAAACTCTTCCCTCTATTGGAACAAATTCCTGGAGGAGAAGGGAAGCAGAATGAGATGGGAAGTTGGAATGAGAAGGAGGGAATAGAGTAATGTCAAACTCCTCCTAGAGGCCAATATCTTCCACAGCATTCATTTCTCTCTTCTAATACAACAGGCTGAAAAGCAAAACATTAGTAACCCAGGGGTGCTGATACTCTTCTTCAGCGAGAAGATGATCAGAGAACTAGAAAACCAGGGTTTGAAGGAATGTCGACTGCATCCTGTGGCAGAGACTGTTGGTTAGAACCCAATTTTGTTCAGATTGACTTTGCCTCTAGTCACATTCTTAGCTGGCTGGAAGCAAGTTGAGGCTTTGTAACTACTCACTAGTCAAATGAGAAAAAACTGTTTAAAGGGAGCTGATAGCTGGAGACTGGGCATTTTTATTCTTCCCCTCTTCCTTTTTTCATTATTTGAAACACTGAATTGATGCCTGGAGCTCCAGTGGCCCTTTTAACCTTGCAGTGAATCTCAAGTATATGGGTGTTAAATTGTTTGACCACAGATCAAAAAGAGAGAAGAAAGCTGGGTGCCTGATCCATGAGGAGCCACCAGATCTACCCTGGACAATGTTGCATGGAAGTCTGTTACATAGGCAATAGTAAAAATGTTGTGGCTCTTACTACCTTAGCTTTATTTGTTGAGTACCAAATAAAAAATATAAATAAATATTAATATAAGTCTAGATTAATCATTACTGATTTGTCCTTCCCATCCTCAACAGCTTCTATGCTTCTTCCTGATTCTAAGAAGAAGAAAAAGCATGTTTCAAGGAATCCGGTTCTTCTTCAGTGTGGCTGAACCCATCAGAGAAGTGTCTGAACACACACATGGAGGCGTTACTGCATGCATTGTATGGAATGCCTAACAGAGAAGCGTGAAGCAGGGTTGGCTTTAGATATCCCACGATCAAGTCATGCATATGAACACGATGTTTTCTCATCTCTTTCTGACCACCCTTTGTAAGACTTCAGACACGAAGGTTTATTGAGGGGATCGACCAGAGATGGGATGGATGTTACAGAGATCTTTTAAGCAGGCTACAAGAACTCCCCCCCACCACCCCAGTTCAGTCCTACCACAAATCCACCATTGATCCTGGAGGTAGGCTCACAGCTGGCAAAGGAAAGGAAATACAGAGTTCACGGTGAGGTGAAGGGGCTCATGGCCAAGAACTCGCATACGCAGAGACTGTGTATGGCCTTCCCCAGCCCAGATGCAAGTTCGCTGCTTTTACCATTTAGAGTTCCCAAGAGAGCCTGTCTGGAAGGGGAAATAAATCCCTCTCCCCACTCACGCCAGGCCCGGCCTGCTGCATATGGGATATTACTCAGCGGGCGCAGCTGCACTTGCAGTTTTGTATAAACATCCGAGGCCTTTCCTAACGCCTGAGTCTCACTCTTTCTTTTGGAGATTTTTCCTCCTAATTTCAAGTTCCCTGCACATATATGAGCTGCAGAAACGGAGCCAGATGTAAATCATGTTAAAGGGTGAACAGAGACGGTCTTTGGGCCAGGACCCAGCGTCTCAAGCACTTGAATCGTTCCTTCAGCCCACACTGCCCCCACCCCTGCCATGTGCCTGGAGATGTGGGCACAGAGGGCACTGCCAGGCTAACACACAGTCTTCATCATTATGTGGCTTTTGCCCTGAATCCCAGTGTAATATCACCTCCTCTGGCAGTTACCAAATAGAACAGCCCCATACCGATCTCACTTGCCAAATGCGTGGGAGCACATCTCACCCTTGCAGACTTGGGCTTTAACTCCACACCCAAAACTCTCCACCCATTAGGACTGAGGCCAAATCACATTTCTTGCCTTTAACAGTGACCCGTTCTCGATGGAAGAAGGATGAGTGAGGAGGACACAGGAGTTGGTCCTGTTTGGTTGGTGGATGTGGAAGAAATTGGACAGGAGTGTTAGCTTCCTATGAGAGGCCAGGGCTAAGATGTTGTGCTCATGCTATTTCTATTCCCTTGTTCCCTGATGGCTCAGTGGGAGCAGGTAAAGAATCCACCTGCAATGTGGGAGACACGGGTTCAATCCCTGGGTGGGGAAGATCCACCAGAGGAGGAAATGGCAACCCATACCAATATTCTTGCTGGAAAACTCCATGGACAGAGGTGCCTGGCAAGCTGGAGTCACAAAGGGTTGGACATACTGAGAATACAAGCAAAATGTTGAGATATATAAATGCTATGCACACTTCAGCAGAAAAACTTTCTGCCTGCATGATATCCATTCTTTCCATTACTGGTTCTAGCTCCCTACTTTTCCTTACTCTTTCTAATTTTATGTTAGCCCTCCTCTTTTGTTTGCAGACGGATGAACAGTTCCAGGCCTGGATAATCAGAGTACTCCATTCCTCCAGCCACAACAATTCAGAGTTGGCAAAGAGGTTCAGTGAAGCCAGTGAGACTCAACTTTGGAACTTTCATTAAGAACTCTTGAGAAAGAAGTCATACCTTCAACTAGACTTTCTGGAACCATTGGCAGACCTTCTGTCATGGACAAAAATCTGCCCAAGAATGGAGCCAATGCAGAAGGAAAAGGCATTACCTCTAGATTTCTCAATTTAATGAGGAAACCATTTTTCTTTTCTTCCTTCTTTTGTTTTCCTTTCTTCCTTACCTCCCACTTTTTGTTTTTTGCTCAAGCTTATTTAGGTTACATTTGTGTCACTCTTGTCAAATAGAAGTTTACTACACATGTTTACCAGGCAAGCTACCTTTTTCACTTGTATGTTAACTGCATGTGTCTGGAAAATGCTGTGCATATTTTATTCCTAAATGCTATTTTGGGGACTCTATGGGTCATGTTGGGCACACACCCCAGATTCCAGTCTCAGCAATCAAAGGTTGTTGTGAAGAGCTCTCCCACACAGAGGACTGCAGCTTTAGAGAGCATGAGTTGGTTTCAAGAGATTTTTACCTAGGTCCCTTTGTCATTTTCACTATTTCTCTAAAATGATAATACTTTTGTTAACTACTTTCTACTCTTTGGGCTTCCCTGGTGGCTCAGATGGTAAAGAATCTGCCTGTCATGCAGGAGACCCAGGAGACCCTGGGTCTGGAAGATCCCCAGGAGGAGGAAATGGCAACCCATTCCAGTATTCTTACCTGGGAAATCCCCTGGACAGAGAAGCCTGGCAGGCTACAGTCACAAAGAATTGGACATGACTGAGCAACTAACACTTTCAGTTTTCTTTATTCTTTGAGATCTTCTCTTCTATCAGACAGCAAAACTATCTACCTGTGTTTCATTTCCTAGCTGACTTTGTTCAGTATGGCCCGAGAGGATGGCGTAGCTGCCATTAGTGATACAGACTTGAGCAAATGTTCCAGATGGTCTCTGCACCCCTTATTTTGCTGTTAAATTCCATTGCCTCATTGATTACAGTTTATATGATCCAGTTTACAGTTTATATGTAGAAAGCTTGAGATGCACGGACAAAGCATAAGTATCTATATTGCTCTTTTCATGCTACTGAGCTTATAGGTGGCAGGGTATCTAACCATATATTAATAGAATGCACACTGCTGCTGCTAAGTTGCTAGGTCGCTTCAGTCGTGTCCGAATCTGTGCGACCCCATAGATGGCAGCCCACCAGGCTTCCCATCCCTGGGATTCTCCAGGTAAGAACACTGGAGTGGGTTGCCATTTCCTTCTCCAATGCATGAAAGTGAAAAGTGAAAGTGAAGTCGCTCAGTCGTGTCCGACTCTAGCGACCCCATGGACTGCAGCCTACCAGGCTCTTCCGTCCATGGAATTTTCTAGGCAAAAGTACTGGAGTGGGGTGCCATTGCCTTCTCCGAGAATGCACACTAGTGAGATGCTGATTATTAATGGTGAAAGAGGAGCCTTAAATAGGCTTGAAGCTTTTCAGTGAGTTGGAACCAGGAACTTCAACTTGTAGATGCATTGAGTCTCATTATTTGTGAGTCTTAGCTTGGTAAACTGAAGGGTTTATAGATTCATTGTTTCCTGAAAGAAATACTCTCCCCAAGTTAATCATGAAACTTCTGTAGCAGCTTAAAAATTGTTTCCTTAGTCATGTGGACAAAGTAATGTCAAGCGTGAAGTCTTTATCTTAAGCTTTCTTGACTTTCTTTTACCTCCAGAACATTCTACTTGCTGGGAGATTTGCTACACTCTGTTTTCTTTGTTTGAAGAATCTTCCATGCCTTGATTTTAGCACTAAATGTTCCTACAGTTACTCTAATTATAGATCAGAACCCCCTTTCATTTTACAGCAAAGCTTCCCCTACAGACTATACTGGACTTCCCAGGGGGCTCAGTGGTAAAGAATCTGCCTGCTAATGCAGGAGATGCAGGAGACGTGGGTTTGATCCCTGGGTTGGAAAGATCCTTTGGAGAAGGAAATGGAAACCTACTTCAGTATTCTTGCCTGGAGAATCCCATGGACAGAGGGGCCTGGCAGCATACACTCCATGAGGTTGCAAAGAGTCAGACATAACTGAGTGACTGAGCGTGCATGCATGCAAAGACTACCCTAAGTTTGCAGTAGGATACTAGCCCAGGCTATATTATCTGCTCGATGGTGAACAATATGGAAAAACACTGGGCTTCGGGATTAGGCTAGTGGCCTCACATTCCAAAACCCTGAAAGAATGACCAAAGTTCTCTCTCAACGCTCAGAGAAGCCTGGATTTATCGTAGGCTCAACTATCAGTTTCTAATTTTTCTATTTCCCAGATACTTCTTTTTTTTTTTTCTTTTTTCTTTGTGTGTGTGTGTGTGTGTGTTTTAAATTTTATTTTATTTTTTAAACTTTACATAATTGTATTAGTTTTGCCAAATATCAAAATGAATCCACAACAGTACTTCTTGGGGGAGTTTAGACTTCATCAGTTTAGAAAAATCACAGAGTAGCATATGGTTTTTCTATCCTCCCACATATCTGCTCCTACTTCATACATAAGGCTTCAGCACCACCTGAAGTAGTCCCTTATTGCTCAGTAAAGTTACCTCCAAACTTGCTGTTTTGTAGACATTTGCACTCCTTATGTGAATCAGTGCTCTAACAATTTAGATTCTATCCTGACGTATTATGTTCTGTTACCACCGATGTAGAGGGACAAGAGAGCTGGCACCACACATTATTCTAGAACTATTAAGAAATGCACATTCAATCTAATCCTCTGTGAAACAACAAAAATATTTTTAAAAATCAGGACAAGTACTGTTCTGCCTGTGAAAGCTACTAGTATGATTTTTTCATGTATTTCTATAGGTAGTTTATTATATAAACTATGTTAAGAGTTTGGCACTAGTGGTAAAGAACTCCTTACCAATGTAGGTGGGTTTGATCCCTGGGTTGGGAAGATCCCCTGGAGGAGGGCATGGCAACCCACTGCAGTATTCTTGCCTGGAGAATCCCAAGAACAGAGGAGCTACAGTTCATGGGGTCACAAAGAATCAGACACTTAGCAGGCACACACATGTAAGATTTGCATGTTTCTCTTTTATCAGCAAAATCTGACCTTCAGGATCCATTCTCTTGAGTTTTATCATTAAGGTTACATAGCATCCTTCCATTTTTTTAACGTGACTTTGGGAAACTCTTTGTTCCCAGGATATCAAATGTTGGAGCTTATGACTCTTTGCCCAATCACTTATCATGACTAACGACTATGCTTAAGGATGAGATGGACAAATCTTCCAGGCTAACTTTCTCCAATTGTTAACTGCTTAAAGCCTCTTCTCTGATATTACTTCCTGATAATTATTGTCCATTTACTAGAATCCAGCTGCTTCAAACACTTGTGCCCACCAATTGCTTACTCAGATTCTGAAACTTGACTCAACCCACCCCTTGTCCCACCCCTCCCCCCTGGGGAGGTCCTAGGAGCTTCTGCTGAACAGGGAACTGAGATCATCACTGTGTATGAGATGCTGCAATAAAAAACAAGAGAGTTGCACATCCCCAGAAATGCAGGACTTTCTTGTCCATTCCATGTCTGAGGGGATCACGTCGCTCCTGAAAGATGTCCTACTACTCATCCACAGTACTCATCTGAGACTTTTGAGTATAAGTGAAGGCAATGGCACCCCACTCCAGTACTCTTGCTTGGAAAATCCCATGGATGGAGGAGCCTGGTAGGCTGCAGTCCATGGGGTCGCTAAGAGTCAGACATGACTGAGCGACTTCACTTTCACCTTTCACTTTCATGCATTGGAGAAGGAAATGGCAACCCACTCCAGTGTTCTTGTCTGGAGAATCCCAGGGATGGGGGAGCCTGGTGGGCTGCCGTCTATGGGGTTGCACAGAGTCGGACATGACTGAAGCGACTTAGCAGCTTAGCAGTTAGATGCTCAGCTGTGTCCTACTCTTTTTGACTCCATGGATTGGAGCCCACCAGGCTCCTCTGGCCATCGCATTCTCCAGGCAAGAATACTAGAGTGGGTAGCCATTCCTGTCTCCAGGGGATCTCCCCAACTCAGGGATCAAACCTGGGTCTCCCGCATGGCAGGCAGATTCTTTACCATCTGAGCTTGAAACCAAAATGGACTAAGTTACATGCATGACTTAAAATTCAGGGCAAAGCATCTTGGGTGTTTGAAAAGTAGGTCAGTGGACTCTTTCTGATCTGCATATGCACTTACTGGATTGGACTCTTCATCTCGGCCCCTGGAATGGACCCTGTGAAGTTGGGAAAAATTCCAGGCTGAATACACCTTTGTTATCATAGATCTCCTCCAAGTCTTGATCTCAACTGGCATTGACATTGACATTGAAGTTGCTCAGTCGTGTCCGACTCTTTGTGACCCCATGGACTGTAGCCTACCAGGCTCCTCTGTCCATGGAATTTTACAGGCAAGAGTACTGGAGTGTAAAGTGGAAAGTCTAGTTAAGTCTGAGTGGGAATTGCATTTGAGCTAAGTCTCCTAAGTTTTTTAGAAACACCTTTTCTCATCATAATTAATCAGTGCTCACAATAGAAAATAGAGACAGAAAAGGGACTTAAATCTCATTAGGATATGTCTTTGTTTCTCTCACAAGCCTATTTCTTGCTTTCTATAACTCAGCTGACATCAAAGGGGCAATACTGTAGTGACAAAAATTAATGCCACTGAAAATAATGTGCTCAGGTTAGCATAAATCCATATTTATTTCACGACTTCGATCTTCACACTTGAATTAAAAGATACATATACTGCTCAACAGTGTCAATTAAGTACACTGAGTTGTATATCAAAGATAAAAGTATTTGCCAGAATAAGAACCACCCATTTATCTAGTATCTATTTCTAGGTGGTACAGTGGTAAAGAATCTTCCTGCCAATACAGGAGCTGCAAGAGATCCAAGTTCAATTCCTGGGCTGGGAAGATCCTCTGGAGTAGGAAATAACAACCCACTCCAGTATTCTTGCCTGGGTAATCTCATGGACAGAGGAGTCTGGTGGGCCACAGTCCATGAGGTTGCAAAGAGCTGGACAGGACTGATGACTGAGCACCACACACATGTGCTGGGGATGGGGCTTCCCAGGTGGCTCAGTGGTAAAGAATCCACCTACCAATGCAGGAGACACAGGAGATATGGATTTGATTCCTGGGTTGGGAAGATCCCCTGGAGAAGGAAATGGCAACCCAGTATTGTTGCCTGAGAGATCCCATGGACAGAGGAGCCTGGTTGGCTACAGTCCATGAGGTCACAGAAAAGCTGGACACGACTGAGTGACTGAGTGTACACACATGCACACACATGAGCTGGGAGACTGACGGAGAAAGCAGTTCCTTATAGTGAGCCAATGAGCAATGCCACATTTCATTGATGAAGACTCAGAGATTTGATATTTCTTTGCCACCACCCTACGACACTGCTCTGTTTATCCTACTCAGATCGGCTCATCAACTCACTAAATGTAGAAGTAAAGCATTCCTCACAGAGACAACTGGTCTCAGACTTTTGTTTCCCTTCAAATTTGCTTTCATTCCTTCATTCCACCCATTAAAGAATAATTACTGCCTACACGGCAGATATTTCTGGGAAAAATGTATAGAAATTTATCTTTAAACTTTGAAGAAGATCAGAATTCCCTGGGATATGTGTTAAAAGTGCAAACACCCAGGTCCAGACCTACTCTATTAGACTTCTGAGGGGAGAAAAGGAGCCCAATCCAGTGTTTGTTTAGGTATGGTTAGCAACTCCTTAGCTGATTGTGTGGTTATTGTTACAGTAATAACATAATCTCTTAAGTATCAGATAAAGACTTTATTAACAAACATTTTGAAATATCATAAGGCAGTTAATTTTACCACAACTCTGTAAGATGCTACAATATTTAATATCTTATATAATTTTATGCTAGTTTCTCTTCTTGCTGTACTCTTTAGCTTTGATATGTCAACCTCAAACCTCAAAGCTGGGAGAGAGACAATCCATGTTACCTGTAATTTAACAAGAATCAGACTTGCATCCAACAAAAGAACTCTCTAATTCTTGTGTCTTTAGAAGTTATTAGCAAAGAATAAATGTTTTGGGGAAAAATATGTTGATTCAAAATTTTATTTTCAGCTATACTACCTTTTAAATGTAAAAGCATATATTAGACATATTCAGATGTGCAAGGAAAGACATGCTTCCTAGTATCCTTTCTAAAAAAATTACTTTTATAGGTATATAAATATAAAATAGAAATCCTAAAATGAGAAAATATTTCCAAAACACATGGCCAGGCAGGAAATCCTAAGGATCTACCTGAGGAATAGAAGACAGTTACAAATGTGTGGTTATATCTCAGATCCTTATGCCAGGCGACCCAGATTTCCTCTCACTTCAGATGTACAGGGTCTGTTTACTGGCCTGTGTTCAGAAACTGGGTCTGATGTTATGAATTTCCACTATGGTGACTCAAGTCAGTTTTCTATTCACTAGACCTAGAGTTTTGTTTTGCTGTTTTGATCATATTCATTAGGGTACATTTTACCTGTTTTCTCATATATTTCACTCTTAGGGACACAGTGATTAGCCACAACCATTGTTGTTGTTTAAGTAGTGTCTGACTCTTTTGCTCCCCCCCATGGACTGTAGCCCTCTAGGTTCCTCTGTCCATAGGATTTTCCAGCGAAGAATACAGGAGCGGGTTGCCATTTCCTTCTCCAGGGGATCTTCCTGACCCAGGGGTTGAACCCAAATCTCCTGTGCTGGCAGGCGGATTCTTTACCACTAAGCCACCTGGGAAGCCCCTAGGGTTCTCGTGACAAAGAGCAAATCTCCCAAATCTGTCCCCACTCCGCTGCCCTAAGTCTCCCTGTTGCCTTTAATAACCTGTGTGTGTGTGGTTTCCCTTGCTTCTCTTGCTTTGGCAGGTGAATTTTTTTTTACCATTGAATCACCAGGGAAGCCCAGCCACAATCATAATCCTTCTAGATCAGAACCTCCATTTCTTCTTTCTGGTATAGTAATTGTTCCCATCTTCCCTCTGAAGGTTCGAGGCTACTCTCTGGTCTCTGCCTCTGTGGCGTTCTCTTGTTTCTACTACAATCAGCAAGTTCAAGTCTGTGGCAGCATCTCCCAGCTGTCATCTCCAGCCTTCAGTGGACTGTCACCACCAAGCTCCCCGCACCAACATGTCTCCTAGTGTCTTCAGGAGGGAAGTCTCCTCTGAATCCCCTCAATGGATTTAGTTGGTGGTTGTTGAACAGGCTGTATATAATTGAACCACTTTAAGATTCCCATCTCCCTGAGCCTCTGAATTTCGCCCTTAAATGTATGCCAGGGAAGTTTCAGTGTCTCAGGCACGTTCAATAGAGATCATTACTGAGATGAGGCTTCAGTTAATCAACCAAACTGTCACTGAGTGTTACTCAAAATTGATGCATTAAAACCAGAATCACAGGAATTTCCTGGTGGTCCAGTGGTTAGGACTCCCTGCTCTCACTGCCAAGGGCCTGGCTTGGATCACTGGTTAGAGAACTAAGATCCCCACTTGTGGCATATGGTGGCCTTTCCCTCCCCCGCCAAAAAAAGAGAAAAGAAAGAAAAGAAAACAAAACTTAGAATCACAATGAGAGCAACAATGGCTTAATTCAAACAACTCTAACCTTATGTTCCATCATATCTGACCACCATCTTCAGAAATCATTTACATTTGTATTCCTCAGGTTTTTATTGAAATATAATAGGAAAGTCTTATAAGCTCTTTGGCATATTCACTATCTTTTTCCTAAGTGGCATCCAGGCCAAATCTTTTCTCCATCTGGGACACTCTGAGATCTGATCTTTTACAAACCTGAAAAGAGTGAGAAGTGGTGGAACCTGAATAAGAACAAATGAAGGATAAGAAGCCTCTCTGGGAAAAACAAAAGAAAGACATGTGAGGAGGTGTCGCTTCTGACAGGGGTGGCTTACAGGCATTTGGGAGAGAATGGTGGTCAGACTTATCTGTGTTTGCCCAAGTATCCCCATTCCAGGTCTAAGGGTCACATCCCTTTCTGACCAGTGCCTATCCTTGGTATGGAGGACTTGGAGAATCAGGCATTTAGCTATTTTGTAATTTTGCAGATTATATAATTGGATTTGGAGTTCTATCTTTAGCCATGGTAGCAGGCAGAATGATGACCCCCAAGATGTTCATGGTCAAGTTGTCAGAAGTTGTGAATTTCTTATCTTACCTGGCAAAAGGACTTTCAGATCAGATCAGATCAGTCGCTCCGTCATGTCCGACTCTTTGCGACCCCATGAATCACAGCACACCAGGCCTCCCTGTCCATCACCAACTCCTGGAGTTCACTCAGACTCACGTCCATTGAGTCAGTGATGCCATCCAGCCATCTCATCCTCTGTTGTCCCATTCTTCTCCTGCCCCCAATCCCTCCCAGCATCAGAGTCTTTACCAACGAGTCAACTCTTCACATGAGGTGGCCAAAGTACTGGAGTTTCAACTTTAGCATCATTCCTTCCAAAGAAATCCCAGGGCTGATTTCCTTTAGAATGGACTGGTTGGATCTCCTTGCAGTCCAATGGACTCTCAGGAGTCTTCCCCAACACCACAGTTCAAAAGCATCAATTCTTCGGCGCTCAGCCTTCTTCACAGTCCAACTCTCACATCCATACATGACCACAGGAAAAACCATAGCCTTGACTAGACGAACTTTTGTTGGCAAGGACTTTAGAGATATAATAATGATCTTGAGATGTAGAGATCATTCAGGACTATCCAGATAGACCACTCTAATCACATGTAATCACAGGAGTCCTTATAAGTGAAAGGGGAAAGCATAGAAGTCAAGGTCAGAGTCAGAGAGATTGGAGAGACTACTTACTGGGTATCAAGAAGAAGAAATTGGGCATGTTCCAGAAATATAAGTGGTCTCTAGAAGCTAGAAAACCATCCCCAAGAAAAATAAATGCAAAAAAGGCAAAATGGTTGTCTGGGGAGGCCTTGACAAATAGCTGAGAAAAGAAGAGAAGCAAAAGGCAAAGGAAAAAAGGAAATATATACCCAACTGAACAGAGTTCCAAAGAATAGCAAGGAGAGTAAGAAAGCCTTCCTAAGTGATCAATGAAAAGAAACGGATAAAACAATAGAATGGGAAAGACTAGAGATCTCTTCAAGAAAATTAGAGATACCAAGGGAACATTTCATGTAAAGATGGGCACAATAAAGGACAGAAATGGTATGGACCTAACAAAAGCAGAAGATATTAATAAGAGGTGGCAAGAATACACAGAAGTATACAAAAAGATCTTAATGACCTGGATAAGCACAATGGTGTGATCACTCACCTAGGGCCAGACATCCTGGAGTTCGAAGTCAAGTGGGCCTTAGGAAGTATCACTATGAACAAAAATAGTGGAGGTAATGGAATTCTAGCAGAGTTATTTCAAATCCTAAAAGATGATGCTGTGAAAGTGTCGCACTCAATATGCCAGCAAATTTGGAAAACTCAGCAGTGGCCACAGGACTGGAAAAGGTCAGTTTTCATTCCAATCCCAAAGAAAGGCAATGCCAAAGAATGCTCAAACTACCGCACAATTGCTCTCATCTCACACACTAGTAAAGTAATGGTCAAAATTCTCCAAGTCAGGCTTCAACAATACATGAACTGTGAATTTACAGATGTTCAAGCTGGATTTAGAAAAGGCAGAGGAACCAGAGATCAAATTGCCAACATCTGTTGGATCATAGAAAAAGCTAGAGAATTCCAGAAAAATATCTATTTCTGCTTCATTGACTATGCTAAAGACTTTGACTGTGTGGGTCACTACATACTGTGGAAAATTCTTAAAGAAATGGTAATACCGGACCACCTTACCTGCCTCCTGAGAAACCTGTATGCAAGTCAAGAAGCAACAGTGAGAACTGGACATGGAACAATGGACTAGTTCCAAATTGGGAAAGTAGTATGTCACAGCTGTATATTCTCACCCTGTTTATTTAACTTATATATGCAGAGCACATCATGCAAAATGCTGGGCTGGATGAAGCACAAGCTGGAATCAGATTGTGTGGAGAAATATCAATAACCACAGATATGCAGACGACACCATCCTTATGGCAGAAAGCAAAGAGGAAATAAAGAGTCTCCTGATGAAGGTGAAAGAGGAGAGTAAAAAAGCTAGCTTAAAACTCAACATTCAAAAAATGAAGATCATGGCATCTGGTCCTATCTCTTCATGGCAAACTGATAGGGAAACAATGAAAGCAGTGACAGACTTTATGTTCTTGGGCTCCAAAATCATTGCAGACAGTAACTGCAGCCAAGAACAAAAGACGCTTGCTCCTTGGAAGAAAAACTATGAGAAGCCTAGACAGCATATTAAAAAGCAGAGACATTATTTTGCTGACAAAGGTCCATATAGTGCAAGCTATGGTTTTCCTAATAGTCATGTATGGATGTGAGAGTTGACCCATGAAGGAGGCTGAGCACCAAAGAATTAATGTTTTCGAAATGTGGCATTGGAGAAGACTCTTGAGAGTTCCTTGGACTGCAAAAAGATCAAACCAGTCAATCTTAAAGGAAATCAACCCTAAATATTCATTGGACGGACTGATGCTGAAGCTGAAGCTCCAATACTTTGGCGACCTGATGCGAATAGCTGACTAATTGGTAAAGACCCTGATGCTGGGAAAGAATGAAGGCAGGAGAAGGAGGGGATGACAGAGGATCAGATGGATGCTTGGCATCATTGACTCAGTGGACATGAATTTGAGCAAACTCGGGGAGACGGTGAAGAAAAGGGAAGCCTGGTGTGCTGCATTCCTTGGGGTCACAAATAGTCAGACACGACTGAGCAATTGAACAATGATGAGAAGCTAGAAAAGGTAAGGAAATGTATTTTCCCTAGAGACTCCAGAAAGAACATGACCTTGCTGACGTAAATTGAATTTCACTTCATTGAAGTATAGTGATATACAGCATTATTTTAGTTTTGGGAGTACCTCATAGTGATTCAGTATTTTTATAGATTATAAAACACTTTCTAGATTATTTAAAGGTATTATAAAATAATGACTATAATTCCCTTTGCTATAAAATATATCTTTATTGCTTATCTATTTTATATATAGTAGTTTGTATCACTTAATCCCATACCTCTGTCTTGCCCCTCCCTCTCCCCTTCCCCACTGGTAACCACCAGTTTCTACATTTGTTTCTGAGTCTCTGTTTTGCATATATATATATATATATGTTTTTAATTTTTAGATTTCACGTACAAGTGATATTATATGGCATCTGTCTCTTTCTGTCTGACATATTTCATTAAGCATACTATCCTCTAGATTCATCCATGTTGCTGCAAATGGCAGAAGTTCAGTTTTTATGGTTGGGTAATATTCCATTTAATATATATATATAAAACATATATATATACTGAACATATATATATATATATAGAACATATACACACACACATATATAACATATATATATATAACATATATGTATATACATATACTGTTTGTCTGTTGATGGAAATGAATTTGTTCCATATCTTGGCTCATGTAAATGGTCTTATGAACATTGGGGTGCATGTATCTTTTAGAATTAGTAGTTTCATTTTTTTGTAGATATATATACAGGAGTGGGATTGGTCAATAAAGAGCAGAGAAAGAGTCAGGGGCATATGTAGAATAACTAGTATAAGATATAAACATACTATTTAAAATCTTGATAAGAATTAATAAAGAATGGAAAACAAACATAGATAAATACAGGGACACCAAGAGATGTGACTCAAAGCATTACAGGGGTTTGAGAGGAACTGGAACAGAGGAACTTTACATTTTATTTAACTATTAAGAACCTACTATATAGTACAAGGAACTCTACTCAGCACTCTGTAATGACCCATATGGGGAAAGAATCTAAAAAAGAGCAGATAGATATATGTATAGCTGATTCACTTTGCTGCACAGCAGAAACTAACACAATGTTGTAAATCAACTATACTCCAATAAAAATTAATTAAAAATTGTATTAGGTATTACTGAAAACTTAAAAAAATGTTTACAAGTGACATTTAAAATTAAGAATATATAAAGGAGAACTCTGGTGTTTTTTAAAAAATTTGAAAAACACAAAAAAGTCAGAGAAGGTAAATTAAAATCATATGCAATTCCATCATCTAAAAATAATCATTGTTGACATTTTGATGTATCCTTTCATTATCTTTCTCTTCTTCTCTCCATACATACGTATACATGCATGTATATGTATTATATATGTATATCATGATATATTTATATATCTACATATATAAATATGTAGATATTTATATAATGCTGCTGTATCTAATTTTAAACTTAATATATATTTATATAATACTGCTGTATCTAATTTTAAACTTAATATACTTATTTAGACTTAAAATATTGTTAGAATATACATTTTAATGGTTACATATTATTCTATGATATTTACATACTCACACATATGTCATATATATAAATATATAATATATATTTCCTATATTTTATATATATATATATTTATATATATATATATATATATTTATATATATATATATATTCCCTGGTGGCTCAGATGGTAAAGAATCTGCCTGCAATGCAGGAGACCCAGGTTCAATGCCTGGGTTGGGGAGATGCCCTGAAGAAGGGAATGTCTACCCACTCTAGTATTCTTTCCTGGAGAATTCCACGGAAAGAGGAGCCTGGGGGCTATAGTCCATGGGGTCGCAAAGAGTTGGACACAACAGAGAGATTAACGCTTTCAGGCATATAGATTACTTTAAATTTTTCATTATTATAAATAATACTGCAGCAAATTCCCATGTATATAAATATTTGTATATATTGCATTGTTTCTTTTAGGTAAATCCTAACATTTATTTTTAATCTCCAAGTCGCCAATTCTTTATGATCATTACCCACTAGTTTAAAGTAAGTGTTTTCCCTCTCTACTGTTTCCCCTGCCTCCACTTCACAAAGCTGCCTTTTCTACTTGCCCCCAGCCCTGATGTCTTCCAAGGACCTCGGGGTCAGTATCTTCTCTGGGCATCTCACCTCACTGTTCTTCCTGGCCTTTTTCACAACACTGACTAGGCTCCCGCACCTGGTCAGGTCTGGTCTCATGGCCCATTCTGGCCTGGCTTGCCCTGGCTGTCTTGTCTCAAATGTTTTCTCAGGAAAAGCAGTCTCTTTAGAGTTTTTCTTATACAGCTTCTGTCTTTCAAAGCAGCATGAAAACACTTCTGGGCATAGTGCCAGTAAGAAGTGTGTCACATAGACAAATCAGACCTTCCCACCCCCCACTTCCTCCTAATCCTCATTTTTCCCTTCCAAATACTTCCTGCTTTTCTGTAGCTATGAGACAAGAGACAAAACTCTCCTGTTTAGTATGCAAGAGCTAAGTTCACAATCAGATGGCTGTTTCGCCTGTAAGTGCATTTTATTCACCCCCTGAAATTCTTTCTTGCCATCAGCATTTAAGTTAAAAATCACATTGGGGGAAAAAACCACTTATGTATGCAACACCTAAAAGTTGTTCACAGCAGAGCTGATCTTTCAAGTGACAAAAAATTGAAGATAGTGGTAATTCAGTTACATTCTACTTCTTGGGTTTCAACCTCATTCAAAGCACAGTCTTTCAGCAATTTTTATTGCTCTTTTTTATATAATCAAGCATGAGAAGAGATGCATTGGAATTTCTAGGGCTTGGGTAATTAAGCACCTCCTTGCATGTTCTACGAATGCTATAGGAGCAGAAAAGCTTACTTATATTGATGGATCATCCTCCCTTAAGACCCATGAAAGCACTCTATGTGCCTGGAGGTCACCACTGGGGTAGGGAGGATCTGCCTTCAACACCTGGAGGCCTTGCTGGGCAAGTGGTGCGGTGACCTCTGGTGGAACAGAGGGCCAAAGAGCCATTATGCTCTGCAAGGGGCAGCTGGGCCGGAACTCTTGAGGGCTTTTATTTGTGAATTCCTTAACAAGCACATCCTGCAATAAAATTTACTAATGCCACTGAGGATGTATCCTATTGTATGTTTATTTCAAATTTATATAAACACCCCTGACCTCATGTTTTTCTGACTCATTGCAGCAGGTTTTTTTTTTTTTTTCATGTGTGGAGGAATTTGTATATTTGTTTTTGAATCCTAACAAATGTTAATTAATTTTCTTTACCTTTTATAGTTCTACTTTCAAAGAGGAAAGTAGAACTGATGGGAGGATATGAATTATTATGAATTTAGATTAACAATATCAATCTGAGTGGATAAAATACTGAATGACTAAGAAACATACCAATTCCAGTCACTGTTGAAGCATTTACTAAGCTATGTGATATGTGACTGGTTACTCTTTCACTTTCCTCATTTATAATGTTAGCATGATAATAATCACTTGCCTCATAGGATTGCAGTAGTGATTCCTAGCAATAATGCTCTAAAATTCTTAGTTTAGTAGCTGGAGCATAGTCATCTGGCAAAAACATTACTATATTTAGTTTTTCACTATTATACTTTCACAATTATACTGTGATTAGATTTGTGCATATAAATGTGTTGACCAGTATTCTACCCACAAGGTTGTATAAACTTCTTCCAGTTATTTGTTTACTTCATTACTTTCCTGATTTCCAAGAGTAACAACACTAACATTGTTTTTCACTATATAGTGCATTTTCATATCTTATTTCATCCTCATTACAACTAAATGAGCCAGATATTATAAGTTTTTATTTGTCTTTAATAAAAAAGTTTAAGTGGTTTACAAAAGTTCATTCACTTATTTATTCATATATTTTAAGCTTCTATTATTACTATCTTTAGTACTATTTTATCTCTTTGTCCAAAATTACAAGTAAGGAAGTGGCAACACTGATATTCAATACTATTCCTCTGATTCCAAATCTCATACAGTCCATTGCCTGTTGACTGCTTGTCAATCACCTGTACCATGAACATGTGAATAATCACAACTTATTTACTAAGTTTAGGGTAGATTACTCATAAACTCTCCCAAACTGGTAAGAGTGAGTGTTAGTCACTCAGTTGTGTTGACTCTTTGCAACCCTTAGGACATGTGGGCTCCTCTGTCCTGGAATTCTCCAGGCAAGAATACTGGAGTGGGTTGCCTTTCCCTTCTCCAGGGAATCTTCTCAAGACAGGGATGGAACCCAGGCCTCCTGCACTGCAGGCAGATTCTTTACCATCTGGGCCATTAGAGAAGATAAAAAGTGGTAAGAACTTCACACTTTTAAAAGATCTCCCAACATGATTTCACAACTTTCCTAGGTTCAATGTTTTTATAAAATGACTTCAAACTCTATGACAGAAAAATGTAGTTAGATTAAACAAAGTCCCTCATGCTTTAGTTTGAGTGAGTATGTTGCATGCCAGATACAAAGACAAATAAAGCAACTGGGATAGAAAAGGCTGGGATGTGGAAAATGTTTTGTTATTCTAGACCTGAAGAAAATGAGGCCTGGAGCCGTGCAGGCATCTGAGAAAAGAACAGTACTGGTAGATGAAACAGCAAATGTAAAAGCTTCTGGGGATGTTTGAGAGACAGTGAGAAGAGCAGTGTGTCAGAAGCAGAATGGGCAGGAGAAAGTTCTAGATCAGTTCAGAGAGCAAAGAGGGAGGAGGAGGAGACTTTGTGGGATCTTTGGCTCATGCTGCTGCTGCTGCTGCTAAGTCGCTTCAGTCGTGTCCGACTCTGTGCGACCTCATAGACGGCAGCCCACCAGGCTCCCCCATCCCTGGGATTCTCCAGGCAAGAACACTGGAGTGGGTTGCCATTTCCTTCCCCAATGCGTGAAAGTGAAAAGTGAAAGTGAAGTCGCTCAGTCGTGTCCGACTCTTTGCGACCCCATGGGCTGCAGCCTACCAGGCTCCTCCATCCATGGGATTTTCCACACAAGAGTACTGGAGTGGGTTGCTATCGTCTTCTCTCGTAGTGAGGATTTTGTCTTTCAGTCTGAGATGTGAAGGCATGGACAGTTTGGGAGTGAGGAGCCCTGTGATCCACGTCAGCTTTACAAAGTGAGAGTAAGGGACCAAAGGGAGCCACTGACTCACCAGAAGTGACTCTCCCTACAATTTCAAACTTTTGTATGTGTGTTTGTGTGCTCAATAGCTCAATTGTGTCTGACCTTTATGACCGCATGGACTGTAGCTTGCCAGACTCCCTTGTCTATGAGATTTTCCAGGCAAGAACAGTGGAGTGGGTTGACATTTTTTCCTCTGGGGAATCTTCCCAACTCAGGGATTGAACCCACATCTCCTGCATTGCAGGCGGATTCTTTTACCACTGAACCACCGGGGAAGTCTTTGTATAGATGCAAATAAGGTCTATACACTTTTCTAACAATTTTAGGAATCAATTAAAATTGCTGATAGATTATCAAAAGCTGGACTTGACCTTGTAGAAGAGCTATGGAGTCAACTCTTCTGTATCTTACAGTCCTCTTGGATCTGTAAAACAGCAATCACACCACGTATGTTAATGATTGCCTGACTTCTCAAATATTTTGTCTCTTATTGCTGTTTGATTGATCATTAGTAAATCATCATTAGTAAACTTACACATAAATCTATGCAACTATTATGTATATGCTTCAAAAAGTAATATCAGTTCCGTTCAGTTCAGTCACTCAGTTGTGTCCAGCTCTTTGCAACCCCATGAATCACAGCACTCCAGGCCTCCCTGTCCATCACCATCTCCCAGAGTTCACCCAAACTCACGTCCGTCAAGTTGGTGATGCCATCCAGCCATCTCATCCTCTGTTATCTCCTTCTCCTCCTGCCCCCAATCCCTCCCAGCATCAGAGTCTTTTCCAATGAGTCAACTCTTCACATGAGGTGGCCATAGTACTGGAGTTTCAGCTTTAGCATAATTCCTTCCAAAGAACACCCAGGACTGATCTCCTTTAGAATGGACTGGTTGGATCTCCTTGAAGTCCAAGGGACTCTTAAGAGTCTTCTCCAACACCACAGTTCAAAAGCATCAATTCTTCGACGCTCAGCTTTCTTCACAGTCCAACTCTCACATCCATACATGACCACAGGAAAACCATAGCCTTGACTAGACGGACCTTTGTTGGCAAAGTAATGTCTCTGCTTTTGAATATGTTATCTAGGTTGATCATAACTTTTCTTCCAAGGAGTAAGCGTCTTTTAATTTCATGGCTGCAGTCACCATCTGCAGTGATTTTGGAGCCCAGAAAAATAAAGTCTGACACTGCTTCCACTGTTACCCCATCTATTTCCCATGTAGTGATAGATTACTTTTTAAGTTGGTAAATATTAATTTTTCACCATGAATATGTGATAATCCCATAGCCAACAGTGAGGTAATGAAATTGTCAAGTACCACAAACATCCAATTATAAGCACTTTGAGAGTAGAAACCCTATCTACCTAATCTTTATGCTTCTCTATTGACAGGAAAGCTCTTTGCATGAGAGCTCCTTTCAAAATAGTTATGAATGTGTTTTCTTTAATGTGCTAATAAAATCTGATAAGATCATACTAATGACTTAGTTTTAATTTGGCTGTCTTCCCAGTTCACCATGATTCGCCTTTTCCCAGAAACTCTCTACATGTACAGGCATTGTATCCCACCTGATACTACCCCATTATGTTTGGGCAGAACATGACTTTGGCCTCTCTTTAAAAATAATTGGACCAGGAGGAAGAACCGAACAGTTAATAGGAGTCTCTCCCTCAGTCTTAGAATTAAGACCAAGGCTAGACCTTGGATGTAACTGGGAAGATTATGATACATTTGCCCTCCAGATGAGAGAAATAAAGGAAGTTAATTTGCTTAGAGTGAAAATAGTTTAGCAATGTCACATAACCAGTATGCAGAAGCAGGGAAGCAATTTGGAGAGTTTATTATTTTCTGTTTCTACAAACTTTGGAGGCACTGACTTATTCCAAGAGAATATCTGTGTTTTTATATTGACTTATCACTTTCTACCCAAAATATATATGATCGTTTTCTGTTACTTACCTTAATTAACCTAACTTCCTATTCTGATAACCCATTTCAACCTTAGTAGACCTAGCTGCTGCTGCTGCTGCTCACCTAGCAATACTGATTTAATGACAGACACAGCGCACAGGATTAAACCAAAGTTTACCAAGAGTCAAGTAGGTTTGATTTGCTGCTTCTTTTATTTAAGAGGCAACTTCAACTATCAATGGGCCATTAATCACAAAACACTACTGATGATTTACAAAGACATCTTGGTTATTTCCTAATAACTTTGTCTTTATAGAGACTGGTTTTTAAAAATAAATATTCTGATCTTAAAAAGAATTTCAAAATCCATGCATTTCTATGTAACAGTCATCCTACTTAAATGCTAACAAAATCTGTTTGTATGTAGATAAAAAATCAAAATTTGAAAATATTAACATATCAATTTATAATATAGTGTTACAAGTGAATTAAAGTATAAAATGAAAAAAAAAGTATAAAATGAAGTCCTAATACCAAGTTTTTTTTTCACTAGTTTATGATCTTCAGTTTCATGAAGCTTAAATCAAGATCCAAAATTATTTGGAATTGTAAAGAAGTTACAAACAAATGAACCGGTCTACTCCCAGAGATCACGAGTGTAATTGGAATTACTGACTCTCAGTAGAGAGTCATTCTGCATATATTCACTCTGTAGTTACAAGGTTGCAACCAGCTTCTGTGTAAGTTTTTGTCTAGACTTATAAAAACTTTCAATAAAGCCATGGAGACATTCAATTGCTTCCTGTCTCATGGAAAAAGTTGTAGAACCCAAGTCATGTTGCTTGTTATAAGGTGATTTTAGAGTTTGTGGCCTTTCTTTAGTGCTTCATCTGAATCGAAGAAAGAAAACCAGGAACTCTTACTATTAATAATACAGTGGAAGAATTGTCTAGAAAATTGGCATTGAGCAAGATTTTTTATCAACTATGAAAGTAGGCAAAGTAAATATTTTGTGATAAGAAACATCATTATGGAGCACAGACAGAATTTGGTACTTATCCATTCATTATGTGGTAGTATCTTCATAACTCTAAGAAGTAAAATTTCCATTGCAGTAAAACTGAAAACATTCCAGTGATTCTGTCAACTCAAAATATCTATCCTCTATAATTATTATAACTTTTTCTGTGATATATTTTAAGTTGGCATATTTTCAGGTTAAAACAACATTTATACCACTGAAAAACTTACAAGAAACTTATTTCTGTATTGTAGAAGAGCTTTCACTTTACGTGTTGGACTTAATGTTTTTATTTTTCTGAAATAGTTACAACAGTTATAAAATATTTGAATCTTAATAGTTACCAGGATGAGTTAATATGGTAATTTAGAAATGCCCAGATGCACAGAGATCAGAGTTTAGAACGGTTGACATTGCTGCTTCTTTGATCTCCATTTAAAACAATGATGGGAGTGAGGCTATCAGAGGTTACAAAAGAACATCTTTAATAGGCCTATGTGTAAGGAATGAAAACAGAAGAATCTGTCTCAAAAGGTAGACAAAAAATCAAATGGGGAGACTGTGGAAGTTCAAGAAGAATTTTCAAGTTAAGAGCGGGCAGATACAGAATCAGAAAATAAAAATTTTAAATTAGGAAAGCAAAAATATTAACAGTACTGTATGCTGGTTAATAAGGCTGGATTCACCATCCAAACACAGGGTAAACATTTTTAGATGGATAGATGTAGAAGTGAGAATTGAATATCTTAATCCAGAGTTGCTTTCCCAAGCCAGTACCTTAGGACAAATAAGCAGGATAAACTGCAGGACGCTCACCATGAGGACAGCAATTCAGTGCTGCAGTGCTAATGTGCTGAGGAATCTGATCACATTTGAGTCCTAACTGCTCCTCCAGCCTGATGGTTACAAATAAATCAGTGAGCCAACTCCTGCCAATCAGCTCTTTACCATATATAAATGGCTTATTTGTTCCTTTGTACTCTAAAACCTGGGCTTCCCAGGCGATGCTAGTGGTAAAGAATTCCCCTGCCAATGCAGGTTAGACATTAGAGATGCGAGTTCTATCCCTGGGTCAGGAAGATCCCCTGAAAGAGGGCATGGCAACCTACTCCAGTATTCTTGCCAGGAGAAATGCCATGGACAGAGGAGCCTGGCAGGCTGCAGCCCATAGAGTCGCACAGAGCTGGACACGACAGAAGCGACTTAGCACGTACACACTCAAAAAGCTATGAAAAAAAACTGTGTATATTCAATATAAATGTTAAGATAAACCAATTAAAATTCACTAAATTATTTTTGAAAATATTTCTTGAGTTTCTAGTATCTGTTGGGTATCATATAAGATTCAAATTGTCAACATTATAACACAAGAATTAATTAATATTTAGCTGTAATGCTAGACAGACTTTTTATTTAATCAGACACTGGTGATAACCATTAATATTCACTTTGGAAGATGTTACTGTGACTTCAGAGAGGCAGGGCTGAGCCAGCTGTGAATATTTGTTCAATCTTGTTAACAAACAGAAATCAAAGACATTCCAATATATAGATTAATTCATAAAACAAATCTGTGTAGGGCTGACCAAACTGGGCAGAGTCAGGCATGCTGAAAGCACATTTCAGATATGTTAACTAATACAGAGTAGAAAAGTGTTTTATCAGATGTACGATATAAATGTATCTAAGAACGTGACTGAAAGAGAACTTCCATCCTTTAAAGATTGGTGTAAACACCATCTCCACACAGGACTTTCCTGAGCCCATCTGGATTTAATCTTTTTCTCCCCAGTGATTTATCCTAACTCTGGTATGACAATTATTACTCTCTATTATGGCCCAACTCCTATGCTGGACTGTCATTTTTTTTTTTTTTAAGTACTCCCTATAATAGCCAGAACTATGCCTCTTGTCCTAGAAGTATCTAAGTACTTTTTTATAATTGAAAAAAACACATTGAAATTTATTTGGTGCCTACTATTTCCATAAATTAGATGATGAAACTTCTTTCTAAAAAGCTCCTTTTCATTTAAAAGCACAGATTTTAAAGCTATCTTGCAAATATTTTCTGTCTTGCTTTTACAGTGAGCAATAAAATGTTTTATCAATAAATTTTATTTTATCATTATGTCCTCAATATTTAAGCCAAATATATAACAAATGGTATCAATCAATATAAAATAATTTCATACACTGACCACTGATAAATATAAGTCAAAATAAGCTGGTGCTGGCTTGGGCAGCACATATACTAAAATTGGAACAATACAGAGAAGATTAGCATGGCGTATAAAATAGATAACTAATGAGAACCTAGTGTATAGCACAGGGAACTCTACCTGGTGCTCTGTGGTGACCTAAGTGGGAAGGAAATCCAAAAATGAGAGGATGTATTTTATACATATGACTAATTCACTTTGCTGTGCAGAGGAAACTGACACGGCAGTGTAAAGCGATGTTACTCAAAAAAAAAAAAAAAAGCCTGAGTAAGATTATAACAAACAAAATACACTTACAATGGATGTCTAGCTTTCCCTTGTGGACAATGTATACCAGAATCATTTCCCAGGAGGCCTCATTAGGTGACATTTGTCAACTTAATGAAGTTGTAAAGGTCCAGGGTATATGGTAGTGAGCTCTGAAGGTTTGACACATGTGAAAGATGTATTTTTCACTATAGTGTGCCATGAACTAAGGACCCAGGGGTGATGTATATATAATTCTAGTAAATTAATTTTCAAAAATAAGTTATGGCCAAGCCAACTTGCTTGGATGGGGCCTTCTCAATCTCAATTTATCTGACTGTTCATTTAATAGAAAACATGTTTGTTGTCTTTTTATAATCTCAATATTTCACTGGCTAATAAACATATAAACATATAAAGAGCATATCCCCAAGAGTAGTCAAGTTCATCCTACCTTCCTATTATCTAAAATTTACTGGATTCTCATGGGCTTCCCAGGTGGCACTAGTGGTCAAGAACTCTCTTGCCAATACAGGAGATGTAAGAGACATGGTTCTATCACTGGGTTGGGAAGATCTGGAGAAGGGCATGGCAACCCTCTCCAGTATTCTTGCCTGGAGAATCCCATGGACAGAGGAGCCTGGCAGGCTACAGCCCGTAGGATTGCAGAGTTGGACACAACTGAAGTGACTTAGCATGCATGCATGCATCAGTTTCTCATAAAATCATACTTAACACTAAAGATTTTGAGATAAACAGAGTGTAGGAAAACCTCAAACTCATAGAGAAAGACAATAGAAAAGCAGTTACCAGGGATTGGGGGTGGGTGAAATTGGGAGTGATTGGTAAAAGGATATAAACTTTCAGTTACAAGATGAATAAATTCTGAGGATCCAAAATATAACGGGTTTACTATAGTTGATAACACTGTATTGCATAATTGAAATTTGCTAAGACAGTAGAACTTAAACTCATAAGATAAAGATAAAAAATCATAAGATATGTGAGCTGATGAATGTATTAACTTCATTGTGGGAATTTTTTTCACGATATGTATGTATATCAAATCATCACATTGCATACTTTAAATTTCTTGCATTTATAGAAATTTTCATCCCTGAGTCATTAGAAAAGAACAAAGAAAGAAGAGGTGTGAAGGGTGGGGAAAAAGGTGATGAAATAAAAAGAAGGAAATTCAAGACTGGCTATACGCCCTTCCTTATTGTCTTCTGTCCATCTATTTTCAGTATGATATCACAATATTTATACATAATTATTTTGACTGCATTTCTGCATATATTTAAATGCAGAATTTATATTACATAAACTTTTCCTGGTGAAAGTTGATGTATGGTACAAAGTTTCAGTTATGCAGGAAGGTAACCTGGATGGGTGGGATGGAGGGGTTTGGGAGGGAGGTCCAAGAGGGAGGGGATCAGATCAGATCAGATCGATTGCTCAGTCGTGTCCGACTATTTGCGACCCCATGAATCACAGCACACCAGGCCTCCCTGTCCATCACCAACTCCCGGAGTTCACTCAGACTCATGTCCATCGAGTCAGTGATGCCATCCAGCCATCTCATCCTCTGTCGTCCCCTTCTCCTCCTGCCCCCAATCCCTCCCAGCATCAGAGTCTTTTCCAATGAGTCAACTCTTCACATGAGGTGGCCAAAGTACTGGAGTTTCAGCTTTAGCATCATTCCTTCCAAAGAAATCCCAGGGCTGATCTCCTTCAGAATGGACTGGTTGGATCTCCTTGCAGTCCAAGGGACTCTCAAGAGTCTTCTCCAACACCACAGTTCAAAAGCATCAATTCTTCGGTGCTCAGCCTTCTTCACAGTCCAACTCTCACATCCATACATGACCACGGGAAAAACCATAGTCACCTATGTTGGTGTATGTATGGTGTAAGTTGATGTATGGTACAAAGTTCCAGTTATGCAGGAAGGTGACCTAGATGGGTGGGATGGAGGGTTTGGGAGGGAGGTCCAAGAGGGAGGGGATACATATACACATATCGCTGATTCCCTTTGTTGTACAGCAGAAACCAACACCACATTGTAAAGCAACTATACTCCAATTAAAATAAAAAGATGAGCTCCATTGTACAGCATGGGGACTAATAGTAAACAACACTGTACTTGAACAATTTTTAAGAGGGTAAATTTTATATTAGGTATTTGTATCACCTCCCCCCCCCCCCCAACGTGATAATAATAAACACAAAAGGAGGAAACTTGGATTTGATGGATATGTTTATGGCAATAGACTGTGGTGATGGTTTCACAGGTATATTCATCTCCAAACCCATCAAGTTATAAGATGTACATTAAATATGTACAAGTGTTTTGTATCAGTTATACCTCAATAAAGTGGGTAAATTTTTCTAAAATATAGGGATGATTCCAGACTCAGATCTCTAAGCCTGCAAATAGGTCTTATTCAGGAGAAGCAGAGACCCACCAGGTATCCCTGAGACTCTGCAGGGTGCAGGAATGTGTACACAGAGCTCACAAGTGAGAGTCGTCACTTTGAGGGTTCTCTGCAGCCCCTCAGCTGTGTCCCCTGCCCTTGCCAGTCCCTGCTCTGTTGCCTTTTATTGGTCAGGCCTCTAGTCTGGTCCCTCACCAGCTTCATTTAACCATCTTGGACATTGCCAAGAGAAGATTTGGGCATGATGGAGAGGTTATGGGTAGGGGAGAGGTTTGAGAAGACAAAATTTGAGAACCAGATTTGGCAATGTTCAGGATGTAAGTATTTCCTATTTTATTAATTTTATTTATTTACATTGGTTTTTATCCCAACACTACTAATCCCTCCTGTAAGAACCTCCAGCTGACATCTTCTGATGGAATTGGTGACTTCTGCAAATGCAGCCAAGTTGGTAAAATCTGAAGTCATATTATTTATTACTGATTTAATCTTCAAAAAATCAATTCAATTCACTAAAAAGGGTTTTTGGTGGAGGGATGCTAAAAACCAGATGCTAAATCAGATACAGGAGACATTCAGTCACTCACAGAAGTCCATTTTGATTTTTTTTTAATGCATTCCTTGAATTGAGAAGCAGGAAAAAAAGAACTTATGTATATGTTTCAGACTGCTCATATTGGAGTTGGGAATTGTGTTAACATTGAACAACAAATTAACAAATCGATTGACCTGCTTATGGTATTCCATATGCAGTGCATGTCAAGATTGTGTAAATACTATCTTAGATAAATGTATGTGTGTGGGGAGCAATCGGTTCCTTTTAAGGGTTAAAGCTGTTCAGAATTCTGCCAAAGTAGTGTAGCTTGTCTAATGTAAGTTAAGAGACAACACTAAGTACTTAATAAAGGGATTCATTCAACCTGTGTAAACAAGTATTGGAGAACATTCATATGCAGTTAAAATTTATGATTTGAAACTAAAGTAAAATTTTCAGTTTTCACCTGTGATGTCGAAATAAGGTAGGATAAATTAGACCAGAAAAATATTCTACTGCATCTACATATTATAAACATGTAGATTAATCTATATATTTCATACAAACATATTAAAAATAAAATGTGAATATTCTTTTACCACCTTGATTCATATTTATATTTTATCTTCCTACTCCCAGTCTTCAATTCCCCATTCATGAAAATTTTGGAGAAAAATAAAGACATTTTTATTTCCTTCATGTAGTCCAGATCCTCTATTAGGATGCATTGTATGTATTCCCTGAATAAATTCTCACAGGGACCCTGATAGAAAAGGAACTATTCCAATTTTTTCCATATGAGAAAACAGAGACACAAAAAGAAGTAGAAACAGACTTATTCATATCACTAACGAGTTTAAGATTTGGAAATAGAAAGCTGTTTGACACGACTCTTAACAATGGTGATCTTTTCTATTGGTACAATCTTATTTTGAAAACCTCTAGCCAGAATTTATTCCCTTGATTTAAAAAAGTCTGATGACTCTCAACTCCCTATTCCTAGAAAGTTTAAATTCCTTAACGTGGCATTCAGTATTCTCTTCAATTTAGTTCCTTCCATGTTTTCTACTTAAGTCTCCCGACTTTTCTTCACTTGCTTTACTATCAGTTCAGTATGGACTACTTGACATTTGCTTAAAAGTCTCAGTTTTTTCTTCCTCTGTTTAATGGTTCACACTGTTATTCTTAATTGGATTATTTTCTCTCTCTACTTATATTTGTGGAAATCCTATGTATCATTCAGGTCTTAGGATAAATATCACCTCTTCCATAAAGCCACTCTCTCTCTTTCTTAGCCAAGCATTCATAAACCATTGCTTACACCTCTGGTATAGAACATGGGCAGTCTGACCCTAGGCTGCAGTTATTTGTGCATCTGTCTTAACTCATTCATCAGGCTCTTCAAGGGAAGAAACCCCTCTTTATATTTTCCACAGTGCCTGGAATAGATCTAGGTACAAGGGAGATTCAATAACCATCCCTTGAATGAGTGAATTAAAGTGATAGACAACTGAGTTAGATGTTATGCTTTATTAGCTGAGATCCTTTTGCTGTAGATTCTCATAGAACTTTTCAAAACTGATAAAATGAAACTTGCTCACAATAGAATCTCCAAATGTTATCCCCAGGATAGGCTCTGGAATAGTAATATAGAAACCTTCTTGGAAACCCTTGGAAACCATTCCAAAATGTCAAAGATCCTTGATTCAAAAACAATGATGATGACATTAATATGGAAAACACATGCGGTAATTAAGGATGGATAGGTATGTGTGCGTATACTATGTTAGATTTTTTTTATTGAATTGATATACCTACATACCAAAGAATAAAACCTGTTTGTGACACATAATGTTAAGATAATTTGTCAGTAACACATGAATTACTAAACGTTATAACAGTAAAAAATATTATAAGTTAATGCACCCATGGGTCATTCAACTCAGCTGGCAATACACCTGAATAAAAAGGGAGAGCTGGGCTTAATCTCCAAGCCTGTCATTTATTTCTTTCACACAAAAAGTATGGGACACAGGTGGCCAGAAGTCAAAGATCATACTCTGTCTGAATGCTTCATAAGGCACAGTACAAATGTATGGATCCTGCTGGGTGAAATCAAAAAGTCACTAGAACGGGTACCATTTTAGTGACCCAGGTCAAAGGCCATACTGCTTTTGGTGTTTTACAAATGTTTGACAGATTAAATACCCACCTCCTAGGGATAATAAATAGGCCATGGAGCTAAAAGTATTCATAAGCATTAAAGCTTCATTCAGAATTCTCCTTTCGAAGGATGTAGGTCACAAGGATTAGTAATATGGTTACAAAAATTTTTTCCCGTTGTTGAAAAATTACACTCTGGACAATATCCCTGAGTGTACTTGTAGGTCACCCAATATGAAGACTAGAAAAATAGAAAAGAGTTTAAAAAAAAAAACAATGGTTACACCTAGACCTGTACTTTCCTGAAATGCAGCATAACCCTTTCAGGATATTTTCATATTTCATCATACATTTTTTTATTGAACGAAGTGTCATTTTATCACTGATTTATGTAAATTATACTGCTGACTTTCAGCACTTTTTATAGGTCACTATCTCTAGAAAGTTGACCTGTTATAAGATATGTTTGACAAACAACCCATGGTGCTATCAGGACAATAATGTGTGGAAAAGTGTTTTATACACAGTGTTATAAAATGCTCTGAAATTAAGGCATTATTATTATTTAACACGATATCTCTTTATTATTTCTTGAACTCTTATGATAGTATGCTCCCAAAGTTAGTGTTGCTATATGCCTCTCTCTTTTTTGGTGTTTCTTTACAATTTGAAAATAATCATTTAGTTTCCTTTGTGGCTTTATGTAAACCAATGGTTTCATTTACTTGAAGTTAGAATCACCTGAAGGGATTGTTCCAACACAGACTACTGGACCCCACCCCAGAATCAAATTAAATTTTTTTTTCAGCTTTATTGAGGTATAATTGACAAAAATTGGATATACAAAAGTTGTAGAACACAATGATGATGGTTTCATATCAATTGTGAAATGATCACCACGATCAAGCTAATAGGCATTCATGACCTCACATAGTTACCTTTTTTTCCCCTTCATCCCTCTGTCCCTCTCTCCTCTGGCAACCAACACTTTGTTCTCTGTGTCTATGAGTCGGCTTCTAGTTTGGTTTGTTCATTTGTTTTGTTTTCCTTGAGATTCCACAGAACTTTCTACTCAGTAGTGGGGTCCAAGCACTGGCATTTCTAACATGCCCAAAGGATGCAGATGCTGCCGGTCCAGAGAACACACATAGGGTCCACTGACATAAACAACCTGCCATCATAACAGCTTTGTTTTCTTTAATCCTGACTCTTAGAAGATCTACATGTGTGTGTGCTCAGTTCTGTCCAACTTTTGGTGAACATGTGGATGGTAGCCCGCCAGGCTTTTCTGTCCATGGGATTTCCCAGGCAAGAATACTGGAGTGGGCTGCCATTCCCTTTTCCAGGGGATCTTCCTGACTCAGGGATCAAACCCATGTCTCTTGCATCTCCTGCATTGGCAGGTGGGTTCTTTACCACTGAGCCACCAGAGAAGCCCTAAGAAAGAGCTACAAGCCCAATAAACCTTCAAGTTAGTAAGAGGTGGGCAGGTGATTCTGAGACACATGATTAACTAAAGCTCCACTCAGGTGCTGTGCAACTATATCTGGTTGGATGACTTCAGATATTGTGTGAGGACATAAAATACTAAAAGAAGAAGCAAATTTTAAAAGAGCTTTAGAATTAATAGTTGTGATGAACTCTGTTATTTTTGAACGTCTTCCCATGATTTACATATTATCAGCAACCCGAGCTGAGTGTGGGTTTGCCTCAGAACTACACTATAAATCATCAGAGGTAGATTTAATAGTCATTACCAACACTAGTGTTCCACACTGAAATGTCTTTGTCTGCTTACTTTCTCTTCTTCCTTTGCATTCCACTGATCATCAATCACAAAAGCAGCTTGGCCATTTCTCTCTGTCTTGCCTCAGTGAACTCTGACTTTCCTTGACCATTAACCCCTAACTGGAATGCACATGGCCTGGGACACCTCTGTGGGCCCCTATTCACCTCTCCCAGTGAGCCTGCTTTCCTGGCACTGAGCCGCAAGGCAATATTTTCCATCTGTTGAATGAAGAGCATGACACAGCCATTTGGATAGGGTTTTGGAGTCCACGGCAAACCAACGATGCACAACTCACTTTTATTTCACAAGCCTGTGGGAGCCCAAAGAGATAAGGGGCCTTTCTGCTAGGCTGAACACAGAGCCTGGCATTCAGAAACAAATTCTCCTTCCTGAAACACTCAATATGGTTTTTATTCAAGCCAGAAACATTGTAGGTTGGAATAATCTAAGGATGAATCTAATCGGAAGTTATCTTGAAATGTGTGAGTAAGCCTCTCTTTCATACACCAGCTGTTTCCTTCCCGTTGAATGTTTACTGGATGGTGGATCAGCCAGTCTTTATTATGCAGTAGCGGGGAAATTTTGTCTGTTCCAAAAAGAACCTCCAAGGCCTTTCAAGGAGTAGAGAGGAAGAATGGTTCATCGTGAGTTCAGACAAATTAGTGGGGGGTGGGGGAGGAGGAGGAGAGACTGATAAAATCACATCCTCAAATTAGGGAATATTTTTCTTTTAAGTATATATTTTTAAATGTTTTAGTCACAACTGCTAGTTCTCACTATCAGAATATGTGATGCAATATTGTTAAAATAGCATTGCTAAGGATTCAAAAATAATTCCCCCAAGCATTTAAAAATATAGGACTTGTAATAAATGTTGATATATAAACTTTCTTAATTTACACATTGGAGGAGAAAAATTAGGTGTTAGGTATTATTAATAGTATCATTATCTTTAAAAATCAAAATGGGGAGAAATAATCTTGGTAAAGGAAAAAATGTTATGTAATGATATTTACTTGTTCAACACATTCTGACCCCATGGACTATACAGTCCATAGAATTCTCCAGGCCAGAATACTAAAGTGGGTAACCTTTCTCTTCTCCAGGGGATCTTCCCAACCCAGAGATCAAACCCAGGTCTCCTGCACTGCAGGTAGATTCTTTACCAGCTGAGTCACAAGGGAAGCCCAAGAATACTGGAGTGGGTAGCCTGTCCCTTCTCCAGCAAATCTTCCCGACCTAGGAATTGAACCAGGGTTTCCTGCATTGCAGGCAGATTCTTTACCAACTGAGCTATCAGGGAAGCCCTCAAAACATGTCAGTTGCTCTTTAAGAATTCAATTATACTTCCTGGTGTGGTTTTTCAAGTCTCTTCATGACTACACCCAAATTCTCTCCAGTCAAACAATACTCATATTAAAGACCCAAAATATTCTGACATTTTTTCTATTTTCTCTGTCTGAAATTCCCTTTACCATCAATTTTGCATATTAAAATTCAACCTACAGATGATACTCTAATTATTTAATCTTTCTAAATCTTCCTTCTTTCATTAATACCCACCCCTCTGGAAATAATTACATTTTAACGATTTTGTGCTCTGGATGGCATTTGTGTCTCTTCTTGATGACAATGCTGTGTGCAACTACACAATAGCTATATTTTATTCCACCTGCACTGCCTTTAGACTCTGTGCTAGGTATTATGCATGTGTTACTTCATTTTATCTCTACAGCAACATTTTGAAGTTAATATTAGTGATATTATCTTCATTTACAAATAAGAAAACAGAGTTCAAAAAGGCTGAGACACTTGCTCAATGATGCTATGTGGTCAAAGTGGAATTTAAACTTGAATGTGCCTGATTAAAAAAGTTCAATTTTGGGAGGCAGAAGACCTCAACAGATATTTCTCAGAAGAAGACATACAGATGGTCAATAGGCACATGTAAGATGCTCACCTTCCCTAATTATTAGAGAAATGCAAATGAAAGCTAACTGAGGTACCACCTCACAAGGTCAGAATGAGCGTGTCCTCAGTTGCTCAGTTGTGTCTGACTCTTGTGACCCTAAGCTCGCCAGGCTTTTCTTCCATGGGATTCTCCAGGCATGAATACTGGAGCGGGTTACCATTTCCCCCTCTTTCTAACCCAAGGACTGAACCCATGTCTCTGGCATCTCTTGCATTGGCAGGCAGATTCTTTACCACTGAGCCACAGGTCAGAATAGCCATCATTCAAAAGTCTATAGATAATAAAGGCTGGAGAGGTTTTGGAGAAAAGGGAACCCCCCTACACTGTTGATGGGAATGTAAAGTGGTGCAGTCACTATGGTGAATAGTATGGAGGGTCCTTTAAATACAATATGATTTTGCATTCCCTTTCCTGGGTATATATCCAGAAAAAACTATAATTCAAAAGATACATGCACCCAAATGTTCAAAGCAGCACAACTTACAATAACCAAGACATGGAAGCAATCTAAATGTTCATCAACAGATGAATGGATAAAGAAGATGTGATACAAGTATACAATGAAGTATTATTTAGCCACAAAAAAAGAAAAAAGTGAAATGATGCCATTTGCAGCAACATGGATGGATCTAGATGTTATCACACTAAGTGAGGTAACTCAAAAAGACAATAACAAATACTATATAATATCACTTATATACAAATCTAAAATGTGACACAAATGAACTTATTTATGAAACAGAAAAAGACTTATATAGAAAACAAACTTATGGTTACCAAAGGGTCTAGTGGGTTGGGGAGGGGTAAATTAGGAGTTTGATATTAGCAGATACAACTACTATCTATAAAATAGATAAGCAAAAGGGACCTACTCTATATCACAGGTACTATATTCAATATCCTGTAATAAACCATAATGGAAAAAATACAAAAAAGAATATATACACATGTATAACTGAACCACTTACCTGTACCCCAGAAACAATATTGTGAATCAAGTATGAGTCAATGAAAAATTAAAAAGCCCAATTTTCTTTTTCTCTGCTCTAGTTTTGTATGTGTTTTTGTGGACACGCAGCAACTACAGAGTCTGATCTAATCTCTCTAGATTTCAATGCATCTGGTTTGGTACTGATACTGCCAATGAATTTTATAGGACTAATCAAATCTACAAAAACTTGGTCAAATTTATAGAAAATATAATATAAAACTGCTATTGATTTTGATCAGATATATGTCTCAGATTCTACAATTGCTACCTATGAAATAATTCCAGAATATACACGCAAAGGACCCAGGCATGTAAGGTTTATGTGTGCATGTATAAATGTGTGGTATAATCATCCATCAATTTTCAAATAAAACACAATGTATTCCTTTAACATCTGTCACTCACTTTCACCCTTTTATTGAATTCTTTATGCTACTTTTGGTAGTTACATAGAATATGAATTTTTACCTGTTAAACAACCTTCATTTTGTTAATACTTGGTTAGGAATAGGCATTTCTTACACAGAAGAACTATACAAAAAAGATTCAAATGACCCAGATAACCATGATTGTGTGATCACTTACCTAGAGCCAGACATTCTAGAATGAGAAGTCAAGTGGGACTTAGGAAGCATCACTATGAACAAAGCTAGTGGAGGTGATGGAATTCCAGCTGAGCTATTCCAAATCCTAAAGGATGATGCTATGAAAGTTCTGCTCTCAATATGCCAGGGATTTGGAAAACAAAGCAGTGGCCACAGGACAGGAAAAGTCAATTTTCACTCCAATCCCAAATAAGGGCAGTACCAAACTATGTTCAAACTACCACACAACTGCACTCATTTCACATGCTACCAAGGTAATTCTCAAAATCCTTCAAGTAAGACTTAAACAATATGTGAACCAAGAACTTCCAGATGTACAAACTGGACTGAGAAAAGACAGAGGAACCAGAGATCAAATTGCCAATATCTGTTGGATCATAGAAAAAGCTAGAGATTCCAGAAAAACATCTACTTTTGCTTCATCAACTACAGTAAAACCTTTGACTGTGTATATCACAACAAACTGTGGAAAATTCTTAAAGAGATGGGAATATCAGACCACCTTACTTGCCTCCTGAGAAATCTGTATGCAGATCAAGAAGCAACAGCTAGAATTGGACATGGAACAACAGACTGGTTCCAGATTGGGAAAGGAGTACGTCAAGGCTGATATTGTCACCCTGTTCATTTAACTTATATGCAGAGTACATCACAAGAAATGCTGGGCTGCATGAAGCACAAGCTGGAATCAAGATTGCCAGGAGAAATATCAATAACCTCAGATATGCAGGTGATACCACCTTTATGACAGAAAGTGAAGTGGAATTAAAGAGCCTCCTGATGAAGGTAAAAGAGGAGAGTGAAAAACCTAGCTTAAAACTCAACATTCAGAAAACTAACATCATGGCATCTGGTCCCATCACTTCATGGCAAATAGGTGGGGATATAATGGAAATAGTGACAGACTTTATTTTCTTGGGTTCCAAAATCACTGCAGATGGTTACTGCAGCCATGAAATTAAAAGATGCTTGCTCCTTGGAAGAAAAGTTATGACCAACCTAGATGGCATATTAAAAAGAAAAGACATTACTTTGCCAACAAAGATCTGTCTAGTCAAAGCTATGGTTTTTCCAGTAGTCATGTGTGAATGTGAGAGTTGGATAAGAACAAAGGCTGAGCACCAAAGAATTAATACTTTCGAACTGTGGTGTTGAAGTAAACTCTTGAGAGTCCCTTGGACAGCAAGGAGATCCAACCAGTCCATCCTAAAGGAAATAAACCCTGAGTATTCACTGGAAGGACTGAGGCTGAAGCTGAAACTTCAATACTTTGGCCACCTGATGGGAAGAACTGACTCATTGGAAAAGACTCTGATGCTGGGAAAGACTGAATGCAGGAGGAGAAGGGGATGACAGAGGATGAGATGGTTGGATGGCATCACTGACTCAATGGACATAAGTTTGAACAAACTCTGGGTGATGGTGAAGGACAGGGAAGCCTGGTGTGCTGCAGTCCACGGGATCACAAAGACTTGGACATGACTGAGCGACTGAACTACAACAGGGATTTGTTTGCGTATTGTTATGCTATGCATAACCCCCCAGACTGTAGCCCTCCAGGCTCCTCTGCCTATGGAATTTTCCAGCCAAGTATACTGAAGTGGGTTGCCTTTTCCTACTCCAGGGGTTCTTCCCAACCCAGGGGTTGAACCCACATCTCCTGCATCTCCTGCATTGGCAGGAGGATTCTTTACTACTGTGCCACTTTGGAAGCATTTTCACCCTTAGTGTTTTCGTGAATTGTTTTATGAAACTTAGGGGAGATTTATTTGCAATAAGCTTTGAGCCATGTTCCTGCTAAACAAGTAAGACCAAGATCTTTGATACCTAAATATACTAAAGAAGAATACTTGTGGAAAGTAACTCACCAACTATAACCTTTGAACCAAAGAAATGTCAAACTTTTCTCTATTCAAGGTCTGTATCAGAACATATTACCTCCCAACCTATAATCAATTATGATTATGGTTACATAGACACTTTATACATTTATTTGTCCTTTTAAAGTCTGATTAACAAAAATGTATCTTTACCAATTGCAGTGTAACAGGATGTGTGTATGTGTGTAAGAAGCAAAGGTATTGGATTAACTGTAGAAAAATTCAGTCTTTTGTTTCTCCTCTACTTTAAAATGTCACGAAATTTACATAGACCAAAGTTTAGTATCCTTCCAAATATAAATGTTTACAGTGTCACTTGATAATAAAATGCTTATATACAGATGCAGTGTACCATTAAAAAACTCATAGTCTATTTCGTGTACATATGTAATTACTGAAAGAAATAAAACATTCTGCCTCCAATCTCCCTTGCTTCCAAACTACCCTTTGTTGTCATTTAGAGGAATTTTTCTAAAATGGAAACAAGAATATAACATGTTCTTACTTGAAGTCCTTCACACACGCCATGACTCATGATAAAGTTCAAATTTGTTGGCTTATCCCTCCAAATAGCTTTTTTTAAAAAAATTTTTTTTTAATTGAAGAATAATTGCTTTACAATATTGTGTTGGTTTCTGCCAATACATCATCATGAATCAGACATAGGTAGACATATGTCCCCTCCCTCTTGAACCCCTCTCCCACTCCCACCATATCCCACCCCTCTACGTTGTCATGGAGCCCCAGTTTGAGTTCCCAAGTCATACAGCAAATTCGCACTGACTATCAATTTTACATATGGTAGTGTATATGCATCCATGCTACTCTCTCCATTTGTCCAACCCTCTCTCCCCCCACCCCCCGTTCCATAAGTCTGTTCTCTATGTCTGTATCTCCATTGCTGCCCTGAAAATAGGTTCAACAGTACAATTTTTCTAGATTCCATATATATGTGTTAATACACAATATTTGTTTTTCTCTTTCTGACGTATTCACTCTGTATAGGTCCATGCAAAAAACTGACTCCTTAGAAAAGACACTGATGCTGGGAAAGATTGAAGGCAGGAGAAGAAGGGGACGACAGAAGATGAGATGGTTGGATGGCTTCACCAACTCACTGGATATGAGTTTGAGCAAGCTCCAGGAGTTGCTGATGGACAGGGAAGCCTGGCGTGCTGCAGTTCATGGATTCGCAGAGTTGGACATGACTCAGTAACTGAACTGACAGGTCCAAATTGTATTTGACATGGTTCCTCCCTACATCTCTAGCCTTTAACAAGAAGACATAGATCTTTTTATTTTCTGAATTAACCACTTTATTTGGGAGAATCTGGAGATAGTTAACCAAGGAAGTGAAGTGAAAAAACTCTTAAAGAAGAGATGGGCATTGACAAGTAGAGGAAAAAAGGGGTGCGAGTAAGTGTGGAGGGTATGAGGTGTTACAGGCCAGGGCAAAGGATGAGAGCCAGAGGGGCGTGGGTTGCCAGGAGCAGAAAAAGAGTGTACAAAGAGAATAAACGTAACTGTGAACTAGAATCTGGATAAAGGATGGAAGTTGCTACTTTTTAAATTCACAGATGCTTCCTAGATTTTTAGAATTTGAAAGGGTCTCAGATGGAAGAGCCTGGTGGGCTGCTAAGAGTCGCTAAGAGTCCAACACGACTAAGAGACTTCATTTTCACTTTTCACTTTCATGCATTGGAGAAGGAAATGGCAACTCACTCCAGTGTTCTTGCCTGGAGAATCCCAGGGAAGGGGGAGCCTGGTGGGCTGCTGATATGGGGTCTCAAGAGTCTCACACGACTGAAGTGACTTAGCAGCAACAGCAGAAATTGAAGAGAGGAGATGAAGAAGAAAGAAGAAAAAAGTAAGCTTAGTTCTCTAATACAACTCAGCTTTACAATTTTTATTCTACACTAACTATATTTCAGCAAAATTATTTTTCTGCTAGTAATAAATCCACCCAACGTTATTACACATTTAATTACCAAGTTAGATCCTGAAGCACATAGGAATCATTTCACATTCAATACTGTTAAGCCATCATTATTTCACATGTAATACTAAACAGTTAATAAATGGAGTCCTAGGTAGATGTACCCTTAATTCTTATGGTTAAAGCCATATATTACAGCAGTGGAAGATCACAAGCCTGCATTCTTAGTTTTAGTTGCTGAATAGTGATTCAGGTCATGGCTTTCTTTTCCTTTCCCGTAATTATTTAGTACTGTTGATAGTGTTCATTTCCACTGTGTCCTGTTTAAAAATAAAGTAATATATTTCTTTCCCAAATGTCATCTTAGTATTACATAGCACCTAAAACTTTCCCAATACATTTACAAAGAGTCTTGAGAGGAACAGGAGAAGGAAAAGCTGATTCTCATTACTCTTTTGAAGTTGAGACTAAAAACAAAAGATAAGAGTAGGAAATTACTTATATCCGAGCCAGCTTCCTATCATCATTAATGAAGTTATCTTCATCTCTTTGAGTTGTTTACTGTTCTGATTTAATATAAAAAGTTGCTGGTTCTTAAACACACTGTTTTCTTTTGTGGTTAGTATAAAGTAGATAATAAACTATCCATAAACCACAAAAATGAACATATAAATCTACTGTGTAGTTTTTATTATGCTTCAGACTTTTTATATTCCTCACGTATTGATCATGAATGACAGGTTTACATTTAAATTCTTTTTCTAGGCTTTGAAATTAAATTAAGATTATAAAGGAAGATAATTTTTACTGTTTTAATTTGAAGTGAATCTATTTGATACATTTCTATTAAGATTTATTAAATGCATCAATTTCCTAAAAATCTATCTTAGTAAAATTTATTGAAAAGCATAATTTTATTAGTAACTTCATTAATTAGATTGCATTTACAAAATGCTTCCCCATAAAATGTAAATTAAGTGTCCTTGCATCGAGACAAAAAATTAGCCATCATTTCTCTTTCTTTTACATCCTTCAAGGTAGTGGGGCTTATGCAGAGTCTCTATAGTTGTTTGCTATTTTTCACTGTGTCTTTAAGGTCCACCACACAGACCTAATAACTATATCCACAGTTTGATAGAGTGCTACGTTTCTTCCTTCTAATACAGCAGACTCAGCTTCATTCATTGGATTGGGAAGACATAACTGAGAGTTCAAATGACAGTATATTATTCCTATAAATTTAAAAGACTGTTATCAACTATTTCATAATCCAGACAGAATAATACCTTAACAGAAAGAAATTTCAATTTAACTTGTCACATATCATGTGCTTTTCAAGCTCTGTTCTTTTTCTTTTTTTTTTTTAAATTTTATTTTATTTTTAAACTTTACAATATTGTATTGGTTTTGCCATATATCAAAATGAATCCACCACAGGCATACATGTGTTCCCCATCCTGAACCCTCCTCCCTCCTCCCTCCCCATACCATCCCTCTGGGTCGTCCCAGTGCACCAGCCCCAAGCATCCAGTATCGTGCATTGAATCTGGACTGGCGACTCGTTTCATATATGATATTATACATATTTCAATGCCATTCTCCAAAATCATCCCACCCTCTCCCTCTCCCACAGAGTCCAAAAGACTGTTCTATACATCAATGTCTCTTTTGCTGTCTCATATACAGGGTTATCGTTACCATCTTTCTAAATTTCATGATATATATTTGTATACTTTATAACATTTCTGAAAATCAGGTACAGAGCATTTGAATCTTGTTTTCCAAGTTTTGTGTCTTCCCTTGTCATTTTATTTCTCATTGAAGATACACCTAACGTCTTTGGTTAAAGGGCATAGAAAGCCCAGAAGCCTCTTGATCAACTCCTCGCCAAGCATTTTAAGCAGAACCCTTTTCCCAGTGTAGAGTGCACTAAAAAGAAAATTTCCCCCTGAAATTAGGACTTTTCTATTTAATATATTTCTCACAGTGCCTTTATTTTTCCCTCACAACACGGCAAAGCTATGACAACAGACTTCTAAGACCTGCAAGGACAGAACATCTTCCATTAGCAACAGTCAGGCTCTACTAGTCTCTGTGACCATTTATTCCAGCACTTAAATATGCTTCTTTCCTATGGAGGAGATACAGAAGATGTAATGGCCAGTCCCTGAAGCCCGAGGAAAACTCAGAGATGTGTTCATACATATTTCTTTTTCTGTTTTGGGTCTGGTGTGAAGTCGGACAAGGAGGTAGCCTGCCACAACAGATAACCAAAGCCAGATGCCAGTAAGATTGTCCTACTTGTCTATGGACAGAGCAGGTACTTTGCTGACACCTGGTTTTTGAGACCACACTGGTTACTGGAAAGGAATCATTAATACATTGTATTTTATTTCTGCCTCTGAAAAGGGCTGGCAGCTATTTCATACCATGTCATTTAATCTCTGTCCTTTAGTTTCTTTATCTGTTGACCAGAGATAAGAACAATTGCTTTTAAAGAGCAGAAAAAGAAACACACAGGTGGGAAGCCAAGTGTGACGATAAAATATTAAGCTACTACCATGGTTTCAAATTTTGACTAAATAATTTTATTACTATTTTTATTTATACTAGATATATAACCCAAATCAACAATCTGTAGTTATAGGTATGAGTTAACCTTCCTTAATCCATTGAGCTTAAAGTCTCCTTCAGGGTAATATCTTTTTCTGCTGCCAAAGGGAGTGTCTGAAAACATTAAACTGATCATGTCATTTCTATGTTGCAAATAATTTAATAGCTCCCTTTAGTATAAAAGTCTAAGTTCCCACTCAGAACATGTTAAGATTCTTCTGAAACTGGACCTTAACTACATTTGTAATTGTATTTTCCACCACACTTCTGGGTACACGTTGAGTTCTGCTGCTGCTGCTGTTGTTGCTTCAGTCATGTCCAACTCTGTGCAGCCCATGAACCACAGCCCACTAGGCTCCTCTGTCTGTGGAATTCTCCAGGCAAGAGTACTGGAGTGGGTTGCCATGCCCCGCTCCAGAGGATCTTTCCAACCTAGGGATCGAACACTGGGTCTCCTGCATTGCAGGCAGATTCTTTACCACTCAGTCACCAGGGAAGCCCTACATGTTGAGTTCTACCCACACTGAACTACTGTAGCTCCTAATCCAACACACCTATTCCTTTATTTACATTTCTGAATTCCTAGAGGTCAGAGACCTTGGTGTTACCATCTTGTTTTCTTCAGCAGCCTTGGATGTAGAAGACTTTGAGACCTTGTGGGTTGAATGAGCTCATAACTTGTGTCATGCTTAGAGCTCATAAGACATCACTGTGTACCTCGTCTCATTTAATTCTCACAACACAGTGAGTTGGGAGGGCAGCAATTACCATATTCTCCAGGAAACAGAAGTTTCAGCAGAGTAACCCATTCACCTGAGGTCTCAAAGCTGGCAAGTGATATAGCCAAGATTCTACCACCGTTTTACTAATCACCTTTTTCTTAATTATTAATACCATGTATTAATGGTTGTCATGTATAATGACACTATGGTCTTGGTGTCATTGTCATTCACTTGTTTCTTTAGTTCCTTCTGGGGATTGTTACATATAGAAGTAGGATGGAAAAAATACATGTATTCAAATAAAACAAAATCATGGCTTACTGTAAAACTCCATTAATGACTCAATGTACAGCTAAATGCTCTCTGTACGAAATTAATTTGTTCAATTAACCCTACAAAAATTGGCACCTTGTATTCATCCATTATGCATGTTTTCATTTACCCTTTTTGCAGATGAGAGGTACCCTCTGTGTGCCAGGCCCCCTGTTAGATGCTAGGAAATAAAACCTGAGCCCCTTCCCTCAGGGAATTCTCTGTCTAGTGAAATAGGGTCCTAGTCAGCTTGGGCTATCATAACGATATTGCATCGACTGGGTGACTTAAACAATAGACACTTCTATTTTCTGGAGGCTAGAAGTTCAAGATCAGGGTGCTATATTTTTAAAGTTAAAGTAGAAGTTTGAAAGAGATCAAATATTGATCATTTAAGTTTTCGCCAAAACAATTTTCATTAGAGTGTGTGCCTGCGTGCTAAGTCGCTTCAGTTATGTCCAACTTTGTGGACCTATGGACTGTAGCCTGCCAGGCTCCTCTTTCCTACTTACTTCCTCAAAAGTTATTTCAAATGTTAAAAATTTCCCACAGGTCTCCTCAATGCCTCTTCCACCGTAACTGCCAAAAGCCATATGCAGCCGTTTCTGATGGCTACAATCTTCTAGTTTCAGATGGTGGCTGCTCAGAGAAAAATTCAAATTTGAGGCTTGAGGAAGACCAATTCTTAGTTTTTATTTGGAGTCTGAGTTTGTTTAAAGAAAATTTAAAGCACTTGAGAGTAAATGCAGTTGGCAACAGTATTAGAATAAAAGAATTTGAGTGCTGTCAGGGCATTTTTAGGCAATGGGAAATATAGATCAGCAGCTTCAGTTCAGTTCAGTTCAGTTGCTCAGTCTTGTCTGACTCTTTGTGACCCCATGGGCTGCAGCACGCTGGGCTTCCCCGTCCATCACCAACTCCCAGAGTTTACCCAAACTCATCTCCATTGAGTTGGTGATGCCGTCCAACCATCTCATCCTCTGTCGTCCCCTTCTCCTCCTGCCTTCAATCTTTCCCAGCATTAGGGTCTTCTCAAATGAGTCAGCTCTTTGCATCAGGTGGCCAGAGTATTGGAGCTTCACCTTCAACATCAGTCCTTCCAAAGAACACCCAGGACTGATCTCCTTTAGGATGGACAGGTTGGATCTCCTTGCAGTCCAAGGGACTCTCAAGAGTCTTCTCCAACACCACAGTTCAAAAGCATCAATTCTTCAGTGCTCAGCTTTCTTTATAGTCTAACTCTCACATCCATACATGACTACTGGAAAAACCATAGCTTTGACTAGATGGACCTTTGTTGGCAAAGTAACAGCTTCAGAAGTTGCTAAAATTTGGAGACCAATTTGGAAATCACTTTGAAATGATCTCCATCTTTCAGGTGATGGATCTGTGTGTGTTCTTTACTCCTGGAATGGGAGGAATGCTAAAGATCAGAAGGCACTTTTAACACTGTGACTGAGAACTCAGGTCTTGGACTCTGATAGTTTGCCGCCAAATTACTGCTCCAGGAATTTCTTTATCACTTTGGGTAAGACACTCAAAATATCCTAGGCTCAACAGAAACATTGGTAACATGGAGGTAAAAACAATTTCAGAGTTCTAGTTGAGGATTAAGTGGGATAATGCATAAAGGGCGGATCAGATGCCTGACATTTACTCCATCCTCAGGAAGTGCTACTTCATATTATTATTAATGTTATCATTCTTAGCCTATGTACAAAAACTGGCAGGCTTGCCTTTCACCAGTTGTTGGTTTCTTAAACAACTATCCATCACAATCTTTCCCACTGTACACATAGAATACTTGATATAACATAAGGGGTCTATTTAATGGCTTAAAAAAAAATTCACTAGTAAGAGTCAGGAAAAAGCACCTGGTGACTGTTAGTATATTCACCGTCTGCAGGAAATTCAATTCAATGAAGAAAGGAAATCCAACATCAGTCTGGAACAACTGTCAGACTCCAACATTGATTTTCGTGAGTGTGGAGTGATAATCTTTAAGCCAAGTTTCTTAGAGAGAAAGCTTTCCAAGGGGGTTGTCTGATAGTTAAGTCTGTTTTAAAAGATATTTCTGTAAACATGCTGAAGTGCTTCCTGCCTGGGACTAGCTCTTGCTGAATGACAGGGCACTGTACAGCCTGAGTGCCTGGAGCTGAAAACGCAGGAAGCTATAGCTCATTCTTAATGAATAAATCATGTGTGTTCCTGCTGTCAATTCTGCTAACGCTTTTGTAGAAGCCAAGGCTAATGCCGTGGTAAACTATCAATAATTAGGACCAAGCGGGTCAGCTATTTAGTATCCTGACATAGTGGTCACATCTGTTTCTGTATATATTTCTTTTAAAGCACTCAAGTACAACTTAGAAAAAAACTAGTTCCTAGCATGCATCATTTTTTTTTAACCAAAACTTTTTCATGGGAGGAAACAAAACATCCATAAAACAAACTAGTTTTGAATAATAAAGATAACTCTCTCATGTCATGCTAAGTTGCTTCAGTCGTGTCCAAGTCTTTGTGACCCTGTGAACTGTAGCCTGGCAGCCTCCTCTCTGTCCATGAGATTCTCCAGGCAAGAATACTGGAGTGGGTAGCCATTCTTTTCTCCAGGGGATCTTCTGATCAGGGGTTGAACCAGGTTTCCTGCAGACAGATTCTTTCCCATCTGAGCCACCAGGGAAGCCCAGCTATCATTAGAGGCATTTAATTCTTAAATTATTTATTAACATTGGATTGAATGTCTTATATTTAAAACTTCATTAGTTGCCATAGCAATCTTGGCAATGTATCTACAATGTTAGTAGGAAAAGGAAAAAAGAGCTGGGGATGACAAAATAAAAGGGGAAAAAAATTAGGCACTTTATCTTTTCAAAAAGAATCTAAATTAATCACTCCATTTTGGAAGGAAGACATGTTATTTTTAAGGAATGTACAAATCAAACATATGCTTAGCAATTTACTTTATTTTATATAAATTTATGTGACTTTTACACACATTCATTTTATATAAGCAGTTATAATCTTCCTTTAAAGACAGAGATGTAAATCAGTAACTAAACACAACATACATGTCTTCTCATTCTAAAATGATTTTTAATGCTTACTTTTATTCTATTCAAAGTCATAAGTTTACCCAGTGTTTGTTTTAATTCTTAGTTGCACTGAAAACCTTTTCTTCATTTAGCAAGTATCTGCACATTTTGGGCAATTTTGGCTTTCATACAGATTTTTTTCTTATACAAAAACATTCATTCAGTAGATATAACTGTGAAGCTAGAACTACACTTTTTATAAACATACTTGGCCTAATAATCATGTGATTCTTATCCTAAGGAAGCTTTATTATTAAATTAGATAAGACAGTTAGGTGAATTCATTTTTTTTTTTTTTTTTACCCCTGTTTTAGTTTCCTGAGCCATACAGCAAATTCCTGTTGGCTATCTATTTTACATGCATTATTTTTACAATAACGTATGATAATGCTAGGATAAAGGCCTTAATAGGATCTGAGATGAGCACAGAAGAGAGGCAGTGAAGTCATGTAGACTGGTGATCAAAGCATAATTAGAATAGTTCAGGTAGGACAATAACAGGATGTTAAACTAGAGTATTGGGCACAGTCCTGATCACAAATGGCCTTGTGGGTTAAATTGAAGCACTTGATTTTGACTAGAGAGCTAAAGGAGGCAGTCAAGAATCTGAATGAGAAGTAATGTGTGATTAGATATGCACTTTCAGAAACTTCCTCCCCTTCAGGGGTAGAGGATAAATATTAGAGGGATGAGGTTAGAGGTAAGAGACATGTTAGTAGGTTGCTGCTACAGGTAAATAATAAAGGATGGTTTCTGGATTAATGTAGTAGTTTATAATGATAGCGGACTTGCATGGAAGTTGACATATTTGAGAGGTCCTTAAAATATAAACTCATAATTACTTGGTAATGTGGGTGGTAAGGAGGAAGAGGGAGAAAATATGAGCAAATCCTGCATTTCCCAAATTAATTTTTCTAAAATAGACACATCACTGAGAAGAATTGTTGACTATTTTTTGAATGCTATTAGGTGGAATTGTAAACAATACTCAAGTTTTAAATATGTATGTATTCATGTGGTTTGAGTGCAAAAATTAAGAACACTGTTCTAGTTTCCTGTGGCTGCTATAACAAACTACCACAAATGTAATGACTTAAGACCATAGAAAGTTATTATCTTACAGTTCTGGATTTTGAAATTCTACCATCTCTACCATTGAACTACCATGATGTAGAAAAAAGTATTAGATTTATATTTTTTCTTTTAAGAATAATAGACCAAAAATACAACACATTGATTTTCAAACACTGGATAAAAAATAGCAAAAGAGAGTGATCCTTGAAACACAGGAAAGTAATTGACATAGGTGACCAAATGCCCTAGTATAGGACAGTTTGCAGAATGCAGTGAAGGCAGAGAAAAATCAAACAGAGCCTGGCTGTCTTGGGAGGTAAAGATCAGAGTTTGGGGAGATCAACTAGTTAGAATTTTGGGGACAGCACAATGGAGAAAAAGCAATTACATCAACAAGGTGCTGAAGATCTTTAGAAAGGATCTCTTGAGTTTAGAGATAAGTATTGATCTACAGATATGAGACAGAAAAAACTATTCAAAGCCAAAGGGTGGGGGTGTATAAAACAGTAGGTCAAATAATTCCCTTCATAACATTTGGGAACAAGTTAGAGTCCTCAGAAATATATCACCTGACCTGTTCATGGAAAATCTGTGCAAGCCAGAAGGCAATCAAATAGTATCTTTGAAATATTACAAGGGGGAAGAAGCTGTGAATTTAGGATTATATACCATTAAAAATATCTTTCAAAATTGAAAGTGAAATAAAGATTTTCAGACCACCAAAAGGGAGAAAGTCCACTCACAGCAGGGCTAGATTACTACACACACACACATATATATATAAATACATGTATATATGTATACATTCATATATACATATATATACATACATATATACATACACACATATATTTATACACACATGCACACATATATGTATGCATGCTAAGTTGCCTCAGCTGTGTCCAACTCTTTCTGATCCTATGGACTGTAGCCTGCAAGGCTCCTCTCCCCATGGGATTCTCCAGGCAAGAATACTGGAGTGGGTTGCCATGCCCTCCTCCAGGGGATCTTCCCAACCCAGGGATTGAACCCATGTCTCTTATATCTCCTGCCTTGGCAGTTGGGCTCTTTATAGCTAGTGCCACCCAGGAAGCCCTGAATTTATATAACATATAAATTATATAAACATATAATTTATACTGCTGCTGCTACTGCTAAGTCACTTCAGTCATGTCCGACTCTGTGACCCCATAGATGGCAGCCCACCAGATTCCCCTGTCCCTGGGATTCTCCAGGCAAGAACACTGGAGTGGGTTGCCATTTCCTTCTCCAACGCATGAAAGTGAAAAGTGAAAGTGAAGTCGCTCAGTCGTGTCCGACCCTCAGCAACCCTATGGACTTCAGCCTACCAGGCTCCTCCGTCCATGGGCTTTTCCAGGCAGGAGTACTGGAGTGGGGTGCCATTGCCTTCTCCGATATAATTTATATAACGTATAAATTCAGTAAGCAAAAATAAAATTATATCACATAAAAATATGGAGCTACAAAAAAGTATTAAGGCCCTAAAGGAAAGATAACTATTTGTATAAGAAACAAGAAAAATAAGAGTAAGTTAACCATAATGCCATAGAATCAGGAAAAAAAAATAAAGAGCAGAGGTCAATGAAAAAAAAAAAAACTGAAAAACATTAGAGAATAATTGTTGTTACAGTTGTTATTGTTGTTTGATGTTTAGTCTCTAGTTTGTGTCTAACTCTTTTGTGACCCCATGGGCTGTAGCCCACTAGGCTCCTCTGCCCATGGGACTTCCCAGGCAAGAATGCTGGAGAGTGTTGCCATTTTCTACTCCAGGGGATCTTCCTGACTCAGTGATTCAACCCATGTCTCCTGCATTGGCAGGCAGATTCTCTACCAGTGAGCCACCAGGGATGCCGTGGAGAAAAAATAGTGGTTTCTAATTTTGATTTCTCTGAATAAATCGATGCAACTGATTACTGTGTACTCTTAATGATCAAGAAAATAGGAGACACACTATCAATGTTTATTGGCTTAAAATGGTTAACAATTTTAAGCCAATAAATTTTGTAACTGGATAAATTTTTTAAAAGATTTGAATTGTCAAATGCCACTCAAGAATGTGAAAATATGAGTGCCATCAATTACAAAAGTGAAGTCGCTCAGTTGTGACTCTTTGCGACCCCATGGACTGCAGCCTACCAGGCTCCTCTGTCCATGGAATTTTCCAGGCAAGAATACTGGAGTGGGTTGCCATTTCCTTCTCCAGGAGATCTTTCCAACCCAGCGATCGAACCTGGGTCTCCCGCATTGCAGGCAGAAGCTTTACCGTCTGAGCCACCAGGGAAGCCACAATTAGAGGCTAAATTGTATTGTCATCCAACTTCCCCTGAAAATTTATATGTTAACGTTCTAACTTCCAGGACCTCAGAATGTGACTGTGTATGGAGACAGGACCTTTAAAGAGGTAATTATGTTAAAATAAGGTTGTGAAGGTGGGCCCTAATCCAATCTGACTGGGTTGTTATAAGAAAAGGAAATTTGGATACACAAGAGAGAGCAGGAGCTTGGACACACAGAGAAAAGACCTTGTGTGGACACAGTGAGAAAGGGGCCATCTGCAAGCTGCAGAGGGAGGTCTCAGGGGAAGTCAAACCTGCCAACACCTTGATCTTGGACTTGCAGCCTCAAGAGTCTGAGAAAATAAAGTGTTGTTTAAGCTACCCAGTGTGGTATTTTTTTTTATGGCAGTCCTAGCAGATGAATTCTGCTTCAGATCTATTTACATTAATTAAATTCTTCTGATTAAAAATCTTATAGAAAATAGGATCGGGTAGCTTCACTTGTAAACTCTTCCAAATATTCGAAGCTTTATTTGATTTCAATTCTACACAAAATCTTCCAGAAAGCAGAAAAGATGGGAACACCTTGTAATGTATTTTATAAGGCCAGTTTTACTCTGATACCAAAACCAGACAAAATCATTCATCAGAAAGAAAAATTGCAGCTTAATCTTTTTCATGAATGTAAACACAGAGTCCTTAAAAACATTTTAAGAAATCAAATCTACAGATAAATAAAAGGATATTGTGAAAGGCAGAATAATGACTTTTCCAAATGTCCATCTTGTAATACCTGAAGTTTTTTTTTTTCCCACCATTATGGCTAAATCTTTAAAATTTGAAGCAAACAAACAAAAAAACCCAAGTTACAGAAGGATACATACAGCTTGATTACCACTTATATAAAATGTAATAACCTGCAAAAGAATACTCTTAAGGTATATGTTCATAGGTAGATATGACTCTTAATACTTAATTAATACTCAATACTCTTAAGGTATATGAATACTCTTAGTATTAATACTCTTAATACTCTTAAGGTATATGAACATTCATAGGTAGTAAATGACTTGCATAGATATGATAAACACGAAACCTCATATGTGAGGAAAGAGTTCGCAACCATGGATGGGTATCCAGGAGCTAATCTCTGGAAACTATTAACATGTTACTTTACATGGCAAAACTTCATAAACTAAGAATCGTAAAATGGGTCATATGGTAGGTAGTTTGATAGGTCATATAGCTTTTGTTTTTTAAGGAACCTCCATACTGTTCTCCATAGTGACTGTATCTGGACCTAGAGTTTGTTATACAGAATGAAGTAAGGCAGAAAAACAGACACTGTATATTAACACATCTATGTGGAATCTAGAAAAATGGTACCGATGAACCTATTTCCAGGGCAGGAATAGAGATGCAGATGCAGAGACTGGACATGTGAACATGGGGAGGGGGAGAGGGTGGTTTTGGATGAACTAGGAGATTGAGCTTGACATATATACACTATCATGTGTGAAGCAGTTAGTGGGAACCTGCTGTGTAGTGTGGTGCTTTTTGCTGACCTAGAGGGGTGGGAGGAGGGGGTGGAAGAGAGGTCCAAGAGGGAGGGGATACATGTACACATACAGCCGATTCACTTCATTGTATAGCAGAAACTAGCACAACATTGTAAAACAACTACACCCCAATTTTTTTTTTGAAAAAAGAATCATAAAATGGGGAAATCCTAGTGGGCCCAATGTAACCACATGGGCCTTTAACAGGGAAAGAGGGAGACAGAACAGAGAGGGGGCAGATGTGACTACATACGAGTGATCAGAGAAATGCTAAGTCGCTGACTTTGAAGATGGAGGATGGGGAACACAAGGAAAGTGATGGGCTTGGAAGCTGGACAAAGTAAGGAACTCGATTCTCCTTCAAAGATTCCAGAAAGGTACACAACCCTGCCAGCATTCTTACTTCAGCCCAGTATGGCCTGTGTCAAACTTCTAATATACAGGAGCTAATAATTTGCATTGTTTTAAGCCAGTGAATTTGTGGAATTTGTTTAGAAAAATAATACAGATATTTTATTACATTCAAGTAGGATACCTGCCAGGGATGTTTATAGACAAAAGCTAACAACAACAGCAATAAAAACATAATCATCTCTACAGATACAAAGGAAGTGTTTGATGATGTCAACACCCGCTCAAAACCAAAGTTCTAGCAAACAAGAAATATATCTACTAAAAACCTGCAGTCATCATTATCCTAGGCGGTACAATATTGATTTTTTTTTAACTCCCAAGATCAAGAACAAGGCAAGGATGCTCACTTTCGTGGGCTAATCAACATCGCATTGGATCCTAGTCAGTGCAAAAATACAAGAAAAAAATCACGTATTTTTTATAGATGAGATAATCATCTATGAAGAATTTCTAAATAATTTGTTTATAAAACAAATAAGCTAATATAACAAAGCCACAGAAAACAAGTTAATATACAAAATTTATGTAAGTTACTATAAATTAATAAGGAACACTTGGAAATCAAAGTTTTTTCAAAAACAATACATTGAAAAATGAAAAAAAAATTCTATATATCCAAAAGTTGGAAATCACAGAGAGAATGTTTTCATTTGAAATGAGGTATTCTGTATTTTTGAAACAGAATATTTCAGGAAAAAGATGCCATAAAAGGTAAAAGGCAAGAAATGAATTTAAAATATCATTAATATCTAGAATATGGATAGCTATATACACTTATATAGCTACACATAAATCAATAGGACAAAAGCAACAAGAAAACTCAATATATAGTTGGAAAAATGACACTAACAGGCATCATTTGTTAAAATAAAATAGAGAAAATAAAATGAATAAACAGGATAAAATATCTCATACTCCTGATAAACAGGTGCTACTTTATCATATTCATTAGATGGGTAAAACCAAAAAATCTGGAATGTATGTAAAGCAAGAACTTCTATGAATTGTTGATTCAGAGTGATTATCAATACCTTGTGAATGTTGATGTTATTTACATCATAAACTTTAGCTTTGTACTTTTAGATGTAAAACCTAGACCCCCAGGCTCTAGCTTATATGCAAAAAAAAAAAAAAACCCCATGTACACAATAATTCATTAAAATCTGGCTTAGCTTTAATTGAAGAAAACTGTATTTATCTATATGTTCATCAATAGCATAAAGGAAAACTGATGTGCAATGTATTAATGTAACAGTGGAAAATACCTAAAATGAATGAACTAGCAGGATGCATATGAATATGGACAAATTTAGAGATATAGCTTTTAGTGCCCCAAAGCAAAATAAATAATAATATATACAATATACTATTCTTTTTTTTTTTTTAATTTTATTTTATTTTTAAACTTTACATAACTGTATTAGATTTGCCAAATATCAAAATGAATCCGCCACAGGTTTACATGTGTTCCCCATCCTGAACCCTTTTTTTTCCTCCCTCCCCATTCCATCCCTCTGGGTCGTCCCAGTGTACCAGCCCCAAGCATCCAGTATCGTGCATCGAACCTGGCGGCAACTCATTTCATACATGATATTTTACATGTTTCAATGCCATTCTCCCAAATCTTCCCACCCTCTCCCTCTCCCACAGAGTCCATAAGACTGTTCTATACATCAGTGTCTCTTTTGCTATCTCGTACACAGGGTTATTGTTACCATCTTTCTAAATTCCATATATATGCGTTAGTATACTGTATTGGTGTTTTTCTTTCTGGCTTACTTCACTCTGTATAATACAATATACTATTCTATAAGTTTAAAAATATTCAAAATAAAACAGTATGGCTATATAAAAGTATAGTAAAAATATAAAAAATTTTCACCTGAATGAAAATCACCAAATTCAGACTTCTGAATATCTCAGAGGAGGGACAGAGGGAAGTAAAATCAGGGAGGGAGAAACAATTCAAAGAGTATAAGAGATTCAAAACAAATTGGGCAAAATGTTAAGGTGTCCTGAACCTGGGTATCTTTATATTGATAAAATAAAGTTTATAACATTTTTCTTTGCACTTCTCAGTATGCTTGAATTATTTAATAATAAGATAGATGATTTACAAGAGAAGTTGCTATTATCTTTATCAGTTTAGGCTGATTTTCTTTAACTTCATTTTACTGATAATTTATAGCTCAGTGAGACAGCGCTGCATGACAGTTAAACCTCTTCTTATCCGATCTACTGTTTTACTGTTATAGGGGTTGTTCCACTGAGAGTTGTTCGGCTGTAAAGTTATAGCCCTTGAGGACAAAAAAAACCTATATCTGATTGTATTCAATTTAAGTCATACTTTGTGTGCATAACCTTTTGCCAGCTGCCTCTCTCCATTTCCGCTGACTTTAGCACCCTCTTCAGACAATAGTTCTGAACCTTTAAAAGCCCAGAAACTTGCTTTTACTGTCACATGACACAAGAGATTCTGTTTACATGTGGATGACTTACTGACAATTATTTTAATATCACTTATAAAAAGTCCTTTGTGGATCTATGTCTTATGCTATCTTGGTAATTCCAATGCTGAGATGGAAAGACTCTGTTAAATTGTAAAAGCACATCTGAATTTTATCCTCACCATAAAAATAATTGTTGGAAAGTTCCTGTAACAGAAACCAAAAGATAAAGAGTCCACCTGGAATATATAGGTTTAGCTGCTTGTGAGTTATTGCTGTAAATCAGTTGAGGAATGTAACAATGAATTTTAGCAAAATGTAAGGTTGCTATATTTGTTTCATTTGGTGTCCGGTGATTCTATTACATTCTTTAATAGTTTAGAAACCTGGGTTTTAATATTCTCTTTATTTCCTTATTCTGATTCTTTTCATCTCTAAATTATGGACAATAATATTTAACTGGTTTCAGAAAGATTTGTAGTGTTGTAGTATCTCTGATTCTCTCATAAGAGTTATCTTCCTTTTTTAAAAAGGAGAAATGAAGCAGAAACATAAAAAAAAAAAATGTTATCTAGGCATTCATGAAGAATTTGGTTGTCTGGACTTTTCATTTCATTATACACCCTAAAATTATTTTCTTATTTGGGCAAATTTTAATAGGTTTTAAATTATTAAGTAAGATCTCCTCTTCCCTGGAGAAAAGATTTTGAGAATTAATTGCAATAGGTTTAATAATACAGAAGTCCTATCAAATATATATTTTTAAAACCCTTGAAAACACATGTACCATTTCATTCACACAGACTCATTCCTGGAAAAAATTTTAATCATCTGGATCTATATTTCAGAGTAGTGCAAATATCTCAATATAAAACATATTAACATAACATTTTATCACGTTGGAGAAAGGCAACCCTCATCCATAAATTCAGGAACAAAAAAATCAAGTCGTCTGCCCTTATAGAAACAACAATTTGAGGTAGGATTTTCAAGGTGGCAAAAACTCAAAAGTTGAGCCAGATGTTTCAATAACCTAGGCTGATTTTTGGGTCTTTGTAGTGAAACAAAAATCAGGTAAATTTTTCATGACTTGAGGTTTTATTACGATTTTTGCTGCCTCCAATTACTGACAGCTGTTACTCAATCACACATCATGTTATAAATTTATACCTTCTATTCCACAATCAAAATCAATGCCACAGGAGAGGAAATGAAAGAGAATCTACTTTACATCTAGGCCTGTTTCAACCAGGGCCTCATGCCATTAAATGAATATTAATTTCCCATCAAATGAAATCGATATTCAGTAAGTTAATACTCATGAGAGAAGCTATAATTTGGAAATTATTTATAAGTGTAAAGCCTTGGAAATGATGAATGGTACCCTTTTCAGTGTCATGAAAGTGAAAGTCATTCAGTAATGTCTGACTCTGTGACCTCATGGGCTGTAGCCTTCCAGGCTCCTCAATCCATGGAATTCTCCAGGCCAGAATGCTGGAGTGGGTAGCCCTTCCCTTCTCTAGGGGATCTTTCCTGACCCAGGGATAGAATCCAGATCTCCCACATTGCAGGCAGGTTCTTTACTCTCTGAGCCACCAGGGAAGTCCAAGAATACTGGAGTGGGAGCCTAACCCCTCTCCAGGGGATCTTCCTAACGCAGATGTTCAACCCAGGTCTCCTGCACTGCAGACATCTTCTTTCCCAGCTGAGCTACCAGGGAAGCCCCTTCCAGTACCGTATAGGACTTAATTTGATTTCTTTTTTTAAAATTTCAGGTAATGTAAAATATCAGTTCAGTTCAATAGCTCAGTCATGTCTGACTCTGTGACCCCATGAACCGCAGCATGCCAGGCCTTCCTGTCCATCACCAACTCCCACAGCTTACCCAAACTCATGTCCATTGAGTTGGTGATGCCATTCAACCATCTCATCCTCTGTCGTCCCTTTCTCAGCCCGTCCTCAATCTTTCCCAGCATCAGGGTCTTTACCAATGAGTCAGCTCTTCGCATGGGGTGACCAAAGTATTGGAGTTTAAGCTTCAACATCAGTCCCTCTAATGAACACCCAGGACTGATCTCCTTTAGGATGGACTGGTTGGATCTCCTTGCAGTCCAAAGGACTCTCAAGAGTCTTCTCTGACACCACGGTTCAAAAGCAACAATTCTTTCAAAGTGAAAGTAAAGTCTCTCAGTCGTGTCCGAATGGACTGGAATGTGTGAATTTAACTCAGATGACAATTCAAAGCTCAGCTTTCTTTATAGTCCAACTCTCACATCCATACCTGACCATTGGAAAAACCATAGCCTTGACTAGACGAACCTTTGTTGGCAAAGTAATGTCTCTGCTTTTGAATATGCTATCTAGGTTGGTCATAACTTTCCTTCCAAGGAGTAAGCGTCTTTTAATTTTATGGCTGCAATCACCATCTGCAGTGATTTTGGAGCCCCGAAAAATAAAGTCTGACACTGTTTCCACTATTTCCCTATCTATTTCCCATGAAGTGTTGGGACTAGATGCCATGATCTTAGTTTTCTCAATGTTGAGCTTTAAGCCAACTTTTTCTCTCTCCTCTCACTTTCATCAAGAGGCTTTTTAGTTCCTCTTCACTTTCTGCCATAAGGGTGGTGTCATCTGCATATCTGAGGTTATTGATATTTCTCCCGGCAATCGATTCCAGCTTATGCTTCATTCAGCCCAGCGTTTCTCATGATGTACTCTACATATAAGTTAAACAAGCAAGGTGACAATATATAGCCTTGACGTACTCCTTTTCCTATTTGGAACCAGTCTGTTGTTCCATGTCCAGTTCTAACTGTTGTTTCCTGACCTACATACAGGTTTCTCAAGAGGCAGGTCAGGTGGTCTGGTAATCCCATCTCTTTCAGAATTTTCCACAGTTTATTGTGATCCACACAGTCAAAGGCTTTGGCATAGTCAATAAAGCAGAAATAGATGTTTTTCTGGAACTCTCTTGCTTTTTTGATGATCCATTGGATATTGGCAATTTGATCTCTGGTTCCTTTGCCTTTTCTAAAACCGTCTTGAACATCTGGAAGTTCATGGTTCACATATTGCTGAAGCCTGGCTTAGAGAATTTTGATCGTTACTTTACTAGAGTGTGAGATGAGTGCAATTGTGTTTGAGCATTCTTTGGTATTGCCTTTCTTTAAGATTGGAATGAAAACTGACCTTTTCTAGTCCTGTGGCCACTGCTGAGTTTTCCAAATTTGCTGGCATACTGAGTGCAGCACTTTCACAGCATCATCTTTTAGGATTTGGAATAGCTCAACTGGAATTCTATCACCTCCACTAGCTTTGTTCATAGTGATGCTTCCTAAGTCCCACTTGACTTCTCATTCTAGGATGTCTGGCTCTAGGTGAGTGATCACACCATTGTGATTATCTGAGTCATGAAGATCTATTTTGCATAGTTCTGTGTATTTTTACCACTTCTTCTTAATATTTTGTTAGGTCCATACCACTTCTGTCCTTTATTGAGCCCATTTTTGAATGAAATTTTCCCTTGGCATTTCTAATTTTGTTGAAGAGATCTCTAGTCTTTCCCATTCTATTGTTTTCCTCTTTTTCTTTGCAGTGATTGCTGAGGAAGGCTTTCTTATCTCTCCTTGCTATTCTTTGGAACTCTGCATTCAAATGGGTATATCTTTCCTTTTTTCCTTTGCTTTTCGCAAATGAATCAAGGCAAATTGGAAGTGGTCAAATAGGAGATGGCAAGAGTGAATGTCGACATTCTGCTGCTGCTGCTGCTAAGTCACTTCAGTCGTGTCCGACTCTGTGCGACCCCATAGACGATAGCCCATCAGGCTCCTCCATCCCTGGGATTCTCCAGGCAAGAACACTGGAGTGGGTTGCCATTTCCTTCTCCAATGCAGGAAAGTGAAAAGTGAAAGTGAAGTCACTCAGTCATGTCCGAATGGACTGAAATGTGTGAATTTAACTCAGATGACCATTATATCTACTACTGTGAGCAGGAATCCTTTAGAAGAAATGGAGTAGCCATCATAGTTAACAAAAGAGTCTGAAATGCAGTACTTGGAGGCAGTCTCAAAAACAACAGAATAATCTCTGTTCGTTTCCAAGACAAACCATTCAATATCACGGTAGTCCAAGTCTATGCCCCAACCAGTAACTCTGAAGAAGCTGAACATTTCTATGAAGACCTACAAGACCTTTTAGAACTAACACCCAAAAAAGATGTCCTTTTCATTATAGGGGACTGGAATGCAACAGTAGGAAGCGAAGAAACACTTTGCCAAGTGTTTGTTGCCTGGAGTAACAGGCAAATTTGGCCTTGGAGTACAGAATGAAGCAGGGCAAAGGCTAATATAGTTTTGCCAAGAGAATGCACTTGTTATAGCAAACACCCTCTTCTAACAACACAGGAGAAGACTCTACACATGGACATCACCAGATGGTCACACTGAAATCAGATTGATTATATTCTTTGCAGCCAAAGATGGGGAAGTCAAGACCAGGAGCTGACTGTGGCTCAGATCATGAACTCCCTATTGCCAAGTTCAGACTTAAATTGAAGAAAGTGGGGAAAAGCACAAGATCATTCAGGTATGACCTAAATCAAATTCCTTATGATTATACAGTGAAAGTGAGAAATAGATTTAAGGGACTAGATCTGATAGAGTGCCTGATGAAATATGGACAGAGGTTCATGACATTGTACAGCAGACAGGGATCAAGGCCATCCCCAAGAAAAGGAAATGCAAAAAAGCAAAATGGCTGTCTGAGGAAGACTTACAAATAGCTGTGAAAAGAAGAGAAGCGAAAATGTAAAACATAGTTAATTATATATGGATACTATGATATACAAACATATTCTGTATATAGGTGTGTGTGTATGTATACATATATGTATATGTAAATTAATATAAACACCCTAAAGAGAAAGCAATAACCCACCTATTTGAGACAAGCAAATTCTGAGAAAAAAAAAATAGTCAAATATAATAGAGAAATAGAGGCAGGACTTTCCTTACTTCCAGAGTCATACTTTTCTAGTCCTAAGGAATCTATAGTTGTTATTAAGATGCCATCACAGAGATTCTCTGGAGAACGGAAAGGCTACCCACTCCAGTATTCTAGCCTGGAAGAATTCCATGGACTGTATAGTCCATGGGGTCGCAAAGAGTCGGACATGACTGAGTGACTTTCACTTTCATTTTCATAGAGATTAGGTTGAATAGTGAAAGCATTTCTTTATATATGAAGATCCCTAGGGGTATTTCAGAGAAGGCAATGGAACCCCACTCCAGTACTCTTGCCTGGAAAATCCCATGGATGAAGGAGCCTGGTAGGCTGCAGTCCATGGGGTCGCTAAGAGTAGGATAGGACTGAGCGACTTCACTTTCACTTTTCACTTTCATGCATTGGAGGAGGAAATGGCAACCCACTCCAGTGTTCTTGCCTGGAGAATCCCAGGGACGGGGGAGCCTGGTGGGCTTCCGTCTATGAGGTCACACAGAGTCGGACACAACTGAAGCGACTTAGCAGCAGTAGCAAGGATATTTCATTTGGCTTTTGTTATGGTAAATATATGTAGTTTTGGAGAAAGTGATGTGGGACGTTAACTGCCTTTATGGCACTTGTTGTGATCCACCTTTAGGTGCTCATGTCCAAGGCACACATGAAGTCTTGTGCTGGGAATATAAACAAGGATCACGTTAAACATCTGCATTCAATAGTGCGTGCTTGCTCAGTTGTGTCCACGTCTATGCGACCACATGGACTATGGCCTGCCATGCTCCTCTCTCCATGGGATTTTCTAGACAAGAATACTGGAGTGGGTTTCCATTTCCTTCTCCAGGAGATCTTCCCCAACTGGGGATTGAACCTGTGTCCCCTGTGTCTCCTGCATTGCAGGCGGATTGTTTACTACTTGAGCCACCAGGGAAGCATTCAATGGAATCCTCATATTTCAGAGTGATTGAACTGGCAGTCTTATGTTTTTCTCAGCCTATCTTTGTGTCAAGGCATAGGCTAGAGGCTTCCTACCTAGTATTTGAACAAATCCTCTGACTGTCACCTTAGGTGATAAAACAGGGTTAGTGAATCCCAAGAAGTCTTGAAGCCACCCCAGAGATGTCAAGGTGTGAGGATAAGGGTTACCCACAGGAGTCCTCAGTACATTGCCCCCTGATGAAACATGTCCTTGCTGGAGCCAGATGGAATCTGCCCTCTGGAACTTTCAGTTTTGGAGAAAGAGCTACTGTAATAGGGAGAGCCATGCTGTTTTCAAATAAAAATGTTTTCTCTGCTACAGTAAAGGACTGTTGTCAATGAAATAAGCTTCCCTCAGGGCCTTGATGACACTGATCTATGATGTGGAGTGATTCGCTGCTGTCTGTGTTACTAGTGAAAATCTACTTGTGCGCCTCAACTGTCTCCTTATCCACCCATCCAGTTAAAACTAACAGTGTCCTCATGCAGGGACAGAGGCCCTGTAGGTAACCCCAAGTCTGATCCCTGATGTTATGACCACACCACTGACCACGTAAGACTGATATCCTAGTCCTTCCCAAACCCTGAAACTCTAAGCAGAAGGCTAAGTGAAGGAGGCAATGCCTTGCTTCTTTTTGTACTGTATTTGTGGTTTTCTGGAACATCACTCTGGGCTTCTCTGGTAGCTCAGATGGTTAAAAAAAAAAAAAATCTGCCTGCAATGAAGGAGACCTGGGTTTGATTCCTGGGTCAGGAAGATCTCCTGGCAAAGGCAATTGCTACCCACTTCAGTATTCCTGTCTGGAGAATTCCATGGACAGAAGACCCTGGTGGGCTACAGTCCATGAGGTCACAAAGAGTCAGACATGATTGAGTGAAGAACATCACTCTAGATAAATCAAACTTAAAAGTACTTTTGTTCTTGTTGCAAACAATCTTTTTAAAATTTTTTTTTATTGAAGGATAATTGCTTTACAGAATTTTGTTGTTTTCTGTCAAACCTCATAATGAATCAGCCATAGGTATACATACATCCCCTCCCTTTTGAACCTCCCTCCCATCTCCCGCCCCCTCCCACCCTTGTAGATTGATACAGAGCCCTTGTATGATTTTCCTGAGCCATATAGCAAATCCCTATTGGCTATCTATTTTACATATGGTAATGTAAGTTTCTGTGTTACTTTTTCCACACATCTCACCCTCTCCTCATGCCCATAACCCTATTCTTTATGTCTGTTTCTCCATTGCTGTCCTGTAAATAAATTCTTCAGTACCATTTTTCTAGATTCCATATATATGCATTAGAATACGATATTTATCTTTCTCTTTCTGACTCACTTCACTCTGTATAATAGGTTCTAGGTTCATCCACCTGATCAGAACTGACTCAAATGTGTTGCTTTTTATGGCTGAGTAATATTCCATTGTGTATATGTACCACAACTTCTTTATCCATTCATCTGTTGATGGACATCTAGAAAACTACAGGCCAATATCACTGATGAGCATAGATGGAAAAAATCCTCAACAAAATTTTAGCAAACAGAATTCAGCAACATATCAAAAAGCTCATACACCATGATCAAGTTGGGTTTATTCCAGGAATGCAAGGATTCTTCAATATATGCAAATCAATCAATGTGATACACCATATTAACGAATTGAAAGATAAAAACCATATGATAATCTCAATAGATGCAAATAAAGCCTTTGACCCTGATGCTGGGAAAGATTGAGGGCAGGAGGAGAAGGGGACGACAGAGGATGAGATGGCTGGATGGCATCATCAACTCGATGGACATGGGTTTGGGTGGACTCCAGGAGTTGGTGATGGACAGGAAGGCCTGGCGTGCTGTGGTTCATGGAGTCGTCAAGAGTTGGACATGACTGACTGAGTGACTGAACTGAACTGAACTGAAAACCTTTGACAAAATTCAGCCCATTTATGATTAAAACTCTTCAAAACTGGGCATAGAAGGAACTTACCTCAACTTAGTAAAGGCCATATATGATAAGCCTACAGCAAACAATATTCTCAATGGTGAAAAACTGAAAATATTCTCCCTAAGATCTGAAACAAGACAAGGATGTCCACTTTTTTTTTTTTTAAATTGTACTCAATGTTACAGATCACTTGAGTAGCTTTGCCTAGCTTAGAGAAAAATCATTTTCTTGGGATGAAGTTAAGCATTTCTGTCTTTATTTCTGTGATATGTAAATCCTTCCCAGTTCATCTGAGAAAGCATTAGCTCCGTGGTCTATGCCCATTCTCAAGGAAACACTTTCTAGTAAGTCCATGGCCATCCAGGTAGAAATAGGACAACTGATAAGAAATCAGATTCCAAGTTTAATCCACAGTGATATGAGAAAGAATGTGTGGAGTAACCAAACACCATCAAAGGGCAGACAATTTTTGGAATAAGGAGTCATTTGACTTTGGGGCATCAGAAGCAATCATGTAGGACAGGGTTTATTTGTAATAGGCAATTGTCTTTTAGCTGGGTATTTTTGACACTTGGCCCATACTATGCAGTAAAACTCAATAAAGAGTTTTTAAAAATTCATTGAATATGTGTCCTACCCAGGACATACAGAATCAACATCTCTATAGTTGAGACTCAGAAATTTGTGTTTTAAAATACTACTCTGATGATTTTGACACCTAGCCAAATTTGGGAACCCACTGACCAAACACTGAATATAGAAGATAATCTCATTTTCATCAAAACTCAAGGATTATAAAACAATTCTCATCACAACCCTAAGAAAATATTTCCTAGAAGTCAGTTGCATCAGAGTAGTTGTATCTCTTGGGTTTCTAGAATGCACATGGATTTACATATGTGCTAAGTTGTTTCAGTTGTATCTGACTCTTTGAGACCCTATAGACTGGAGCCTGCCAGGCTCCTCTGTCCATGGGATTCTCCAGGCAAGAATACTGAGTGAATTACCATTTTCTTCTCCAGGGGATCTTCCCAACCCAGGGATCGAACCCACATCTCTTATGTCTCCTGCATTGGCAGGTGGGTTCTTTAGCATTAATGTCATCTGGGAAGCCTATACATGGACTCAAGTTAGAATAATTAGGAGATTAATCACATTTTTTCCACTTAAAAATTAATTTTTATTAATCACAGAAAAATTTAAATGTATCCGCAATGAAGATAGCAGTTAAAATAACACTAGCAAGCATCAACACTTACAGAGTGTTTACTTTGTGCCAATAATACACTCAAAGAACCTCAAGGATCAGAGGTGCCACAGGGGAGACTTCAGAAAATAGCAAAAGAGAATCTGGATTTGTCCAGATAAATTATTGCCTTATCTATTCCTGATTATGTATATCATTGTTACTTGAGTCTATTAGTGAGATGTTTTTAACAATAGAATTCTGCTGTAAAATTCTTTTCCATATATTTACATTAGTTCTAAGTAATGGTTTATTCATGCTTGATTAGCTTAAAAGAAGTAGTAGTAGTCCCTCAGTCCTGTCTGACTCTTTGTGGCCCCTTGGACTGTAGCCCACCAGGCTCCACTGTCCATGGAATTCTCCAGGCAAGAATACTGGAGTGGGTTGCCATTCCCTTCCCCAGGGGATCTTCCCACCCAGGGATTGAACCCAGGTCTCCTGCACTATAGGCAGATTCTTTACCATCTGAGCCACCAAGGAAGCCCTTAACCTCCTTACAAATTATGAAGAACTCCAACAGGTCATTATTATAGAGAGTTATTTAACTGTAGGTAAATTCTCTGGCAGTTTAATAACGTACAGATATCTGTATATAGAGAAGCAGATAACAATGCTTCTTACAAAACGGTGCTGATCAGTGCCCATTACCAATTCAGTGTGCTGAATTTAATATGGCTAAAGCACCCTTTTTGTGCTCCCCAAGGAGTAGCTGCATTTCCACCTGTTCCCTTCCATCCCTCAGAAATATCAAGCATTTTGAAATGTCTCTTGCGTAGTTCCAACAGGATTACCTATAGGTAAGGAGGATTAAAGACCTCAACATATGTGTCTTACACTTCAATAGTATGAGTTGATGTATAATGGTTTGCCATTATATCATTTACTTTCACAATATTCCAAAGAAATAAGGAATGACACAGAGGATGATGAAGATATTGAGGATAACAATAATGATGATGATAATGACTAGAAAAGGGGTAGGGAGAGAGGGAGGAAGAAGAAAAGGATAATGACAGAGAAAAAAAAAGAAAAGGTGAGCAGAATGTAAGACTTTATTTTCAGTTCAGTTGCTCAGTCGTGTCCAACTCTTTGTGACCCCATGAATCGCAGCACGCCAGGCCTCCCTGTCCATCACCAACTCCCGGAGTTCACTCAGACTCACGTCCATCGAGTCAGTGATGCCATCCAGCCATCTCATCCTCTGTCGTCCCCTTCTCCTCCTGCCCCCAATCCCTCCCAGCATCAGAGTCTTTTCCAATGAGTCAACTCTTCGCATGAGGTGGCCAAAGTACTGGAGTTTCAGCTTCAGCATCATTCCCTCCAAAGAAATCCCAGGGCTGATCTCCTTCAGAATGGACTGGTTGGATCTCCTTGCTGTCCAAGGGACTCTCAAGAGTCTTCTCCAACACCACAGTTCAAAGGCATCAATTCTTCGGTGCTCAGCCTTCTTCACAGTCCAACTCTCACATCCATACATGACCACTGGAAAAACCATAGCCTTGATTAGACGGACCTTTGTTGGCAAAGTAATGTCTCTGCTTTTGAATATGCTATCTAGGTTGGTCATAACTTTTCTTCCAAGGAGTAAGCGTCTTTTAATTTACCGACTGGTTATTATGAGCCAGGTTCAAAGCTAAGCATGTTACATAATCTATCAAGTAGGTGCTAAATTACTCCATCATATGCAAACCATTTATGTGATTTTTTAAAATCAAAAAATAAAAAGAGATGCTAGAATTAAAACCTAGATCTGCTTAATTCTCTAGTATAAGTTTATGAAAATCATATACTTTTGAAAAAATTGACAAATAGAAGCATTAAAAATCATATATCAATAAGAATCAGGTCTCAGGTGGCATAAAGGAATTCCAGATATCTGCAAATATCTTCTCCTATGGCTTCTTGGTGGCTCAGACGGTAAAGTGTCTGCCTGCAATCTTGGAGTCCTGGGTTCGATTCCTGGGTCAGGAAGATCCCCTGGAGAAGGCAATGGCAATCCACTCCAGTCTTGCCAGGAAAATCCCTTGGATGGAGGAGCCTAATAGGCTGCAGTCCATGGGGTTGCAAAGAGTCAGACATGACTGAGCAACTTCACTTTCACTTTCATGACATTTAATGACAAAGGAAATGGATGGCTTCCTTGATAAATATTCATTTAACTGCATTTTCAGAAGAACGAGTGTATGTCTACTTAATTGAAAATTTTAATCCCATGAACAAAAATATACTATATTTTATATTTTTCATCATATCATATTAAAAATGTTAACACTAAAAAACAAGATTGTGAGACAAAGTTTTCATTATGCTATGTGGAAAGGCAGTACAATTTCCAGTTAAAAAATGAAAAGAGTATCAATATTACAGCCTATTGAGTGATGATCTTAATTTTTAAAAATAGTATGAATATTTAAATGTTAAATATTTTATAGAGGCTGTCATTACAAAGTTTTGTGTTTGTCATACCTGAAGAGCTAGATATATTTACTAGGTTTGCACTGAGCACATATTGAAAAAAAGAGATCTGAGATTCATTTAAGAATCAGTTTTTCCAAAAAGCGTCTCTCTAGTACAGATAAGCCTTTTTCCCCCTTCAAACATTTCTAGTATGGCATCATTAAAAAGTAATGGATCTTATGTTCAAATTTTTTATTTGTTAATTACCATTAAAAGCCAGTCATACTGACTGTCCTTAGAGTCCACAGATATACTTGTATGTGCTGCCTAGAAATGATGCACGTGCTGTCAAGTTTCCTATCCTGGATTTTCTTTCCTTCAGAATGAGAAAGAGAAGTATATAGTTTGGCAGAGAGAGAAATGATAATCCTGTTGCCTAAGAGGCAAATGTTTTAGTGATCTGCAAAATAAAAAGCATTATAAATTCCAAGTGACATGTGATGCTGTTCTAAGTGTGGGAGGTAAGAATATCTGCAGAAAGGAATTGTTTGCGGAGGATGGAAAACTAAGGTGGACAAATGGAGTTTAAGTTTGGAGCATGACTTAGGTTGAAATGTGCATCTAGAAAAATCCACTCTCCCTCTATTTTTCATTTTCCTGATTCACTCCCTAATCTTGTTTTCTGTATGTTTTTTTCCACTTCTTTTTTCCCCTCCCCTTTTCTTTGAGCCATGTTTTACTTTAAAAAAAAATTATGCCTTAATTATTTGGTTATATGACTTCTCTTTTGAAATACTAATGCAAACTGAAGCACCTCTGTCTTACGCATGTAGATGATGTTATAGGTCCAAGTGACAGAACACTGAAGGCTGGACCAACTGGAGAGTCTTGTCTTCCTATGGGCTTCACTAAAAATTAGCAGATTTCTGAGTCAATGTGGTAAATGGGTCTGTTCTGAACTGTATATCCAAAGTGGTATAGGTAAGCTTGAAATTCAAAGAGATATGCCTAGGGTGGAGTTTTCAAATGTGATTTTTTTTTCACCCTGAAGTAAATTATCTTACATGTGTGAGCTACTGGAAAACTAATAACTTTACAGAAGTATCAGGTTCCAGGATTTATCATCTTATTCATAAACATAATGTACAAAGTCATCCATGGTTCCTGATCATTTTGAGTTGCCAGGTTCTATTTGAATAATTTCCTTTCTTTAGTGTTTGAAAGATCCATACATGAATAATAGGTCCTGAAATCGTGTTGATTTGTAATTGGAGTAAACAGCTGAGTAAGCTCATAATAACTCACTGACATATACTAAGAATAATCACTAACTGTATTAGCCAGCAGGCACTTTAACTGAGTATGTAACAGGACTACTAATCCATGCATATTTTAAAGTTTTGGTGATGGCATTAATTACTGATTCCCCCAAGAGTATAATGTTGTTTTTAGCTTATAATTTTGAAAGGTATATAAATTCCAAGCATTTTCAGTGGTGAAAATTGCTCTCACTCCATGAACTGAAAAGGCAACATGGGGACTGAGCCAATTTTTAAAATATCTGTTTTAAGAGAAGTTTTTGTTCCTGGCCAATAAGCATGATCAATGTGTAAAAAAGGCTGGACCTAGCCTCCTAAGAGAAACAAATAACTGGACAAAATGAATGAAACAATGCTTTTCAAGATATTGGACTTTAGGCAATGGAGGATTGTGATGAGACAGGGGAAAAAAAGATTGAAGTGAGCTCTAAATTGTCTAAGTTTACCATCTTGAGGGAGTTTCCAGGTCACAGAGCAAGAAAAAACCCAGGTAGAACTTGGCAGGCTCCCTGAGTAGAGGAGACAGATCCAATAGTCCAGGGAGAACAAAGTAGCTGAGTTCATAAGACAGTGTTAAGATAATAGAGCTGCACAGAGAGGGAACTTTAGCGATCTGTCAAGGGGATCCCACAAGTGTTCATCAGAGGACTGATCAGTGAAAGCATGTGAAAAATGACCTGAGCCGTGGAAATGAGCCACCTAAAAGGATTAGAATAGAGAAACTTGAGCTTGCCAAGCTTTGGGAATAAAACCCTGTTTCCATCAGTCAGACTGGAAACCCTCATAATTCATTGAACATTTGGTAGTGTATTCAGAAGAATCTTAACCTCAGTGGTGGGAAATAATTAGCCATGGATTGAGCACTACTCCAGACCCACCTAGCAAATCTTAAATGTAAGACTCAAAAGTCTCCAACTGTTTCTCAGTAGCATGACTGTCTCCCAGAACAAAGGTTGAGAATATAGTATGATAAAAATATCTAATACCCAACAAGGTCAAGTTGACAGCATCTAATGTCCAATAAAAATGATCAGGCATGAAAACATGCAGGAAAATGCAACTCATAATGAGGAAAATAAATCGATTGAAACTGATCCAGATGTTAGAATTGGCAGTCAAGGACACTAAAACAGTTATTACAACTGTATTCCATATGTTCTAAAAGCTAGGGGAAAACTTGAATATGTGAAGTAGTGAGAGAAAAGATATCCAAATATAGCCAGACTTCAAGAGGTGAAAACTACAATGGCTGAGATGAAAAATGCTTTGAATGTTATTAACAGTAGACTATTTATTGCAAAAGAAACGATTGGTGAACTTGAAGATATGGCAACAGATATACAAAATGAAAGGCACAGGGAAAAATACATAATTGTAAAAATGAACAAGATATTAGTGAACTTTGGGATAACTCTGAAATCCTAATTATAATTGCAGTTGGAAGCAGGGAGTTTGGCTGAAATGGCAGAAAAGGAGTAGTAAAAAAAATATTTGAGAAACAATGATATGAAAATGACCAAATTGATTAAACTATAAACCCACAGTTCCAAAAATCTCAACAAACTTCAGGCACAAGCAAAATGAAAAAATACACACACACACACACACACACACACATATTATTTATGTTTATATACATATCTATTATATGTATATGTATTTTATAAAGGTAGATTATAATTAACTTGATCCAAACCGGTGAGAAAGGGAAAATTGTATAGCCAGTTGTATGTGCCTAAAAGAAATTATGTTAAATAGTAAGATACACATATGTTAATAGTAAAAGGGCCAAAATTATATGCCATGCTAACATTAATCAAAGGAAAGCTGGAGTGGCTGTATTAATAACAGATATAGTATATTTCAGAAAAATAATATTTCCAGGGATTAAAGACATTCATTTCATAGTTATAAAGGGGTGTTGTAACAAACCTAAATGTTTATATACCTAATAATAGAGCATTAAAATACATAAAAATACATAAAATTGACAGAATGTCAAGGAGAACTAGAAAACTCTGTAAGTAGAGTAAGAAATTTTAACAGCTTTATCCCCAAAATTAAAAAAGGAGATAGAAAATCAGTGATCATATATTGAACTTGAGCAATAATATTAAACAGATTAACTTAATTGACAGAATACTTGAGCCAAAAACAAAAAAATACTCCTTTAGATCCTCATGGAAAGTTTATAGAATAATCTATATCGTGGGCTATAAAACAAATCTCAATAAATTTCAAACATTTTTGGTTAATTTAGTATAATTTCTGATCAAAATGAAATTAGAAATAATTAACAGAAAGATCTCTGGAAAATCTGAGATGTTTGAAAATTATATAACACACTTCTAAATAAGCCATATTTCAAATCTATTTTAAATTGAATAGGATTTAAAAAAAATGTCAAAATTGTGGATTGTTGCTTATTCAGTACTTAATACTAGAAGCAGTAAATGCATGTATTATTTTTGAAAAAATGGTCTCAAATTAATGACCACATCTTCAACATTAAGATTCTAGAAAACAAAAAGTAAATGACAGCTAATGTAAAAAAAAAAATGAAAGAAATTAATAAGGAGCAGAGTGTTTTAAAATTGTTTAATTTTAAAATGGAGGAAATAAAATAAATAATAAAAATAATAAAACTGAAAGATTTTAAAATTAATTAAAAATGTAAAACAACTTTATGAAAAGAAATTTGACAAAAAGAGAAAAAAAATTTTTTTGGAAATGAATAAGAAATATATTTCTTGAGCAACTTGCTTCTCTTTTTTAAAATTTATTTTCTAATTTTAGGAAAACTCTTTTGCAATGTTGTGTTGGTTTCTGCAGTATAACAATGCAGATCAGTCATAATTATACATATATCCCCTCCCTCATGAGCCTCCCTCCACTGTCCCCATCCTACCCTTCTAGGTCATCACGGAACATGAGGCTGACCTCCTTGTGTTATACAGTAGGTTTCTACTAGCTATCTATTTTACACATGGTAGTGTGTATATGTCAAGGCTACTTTCTCCTTTGTCCCACTCTCTCCTACATGCCCTGTGTCCACAAATCTGATATCCATATCTGTGACTCTATTACTTCCTTGCAAATAGCTTCATCAATACCATTTTTCTAGATTCCATATGTATGTGTTAATATATGATATTTGTTTTCCCTTTCTGACTTTCTTCACTTTGTGTAACAGGCTCTAGATTTATCCAGCTTACCAGAACTGACCCAAATTCATTTTCTTTTTTTTTATGGCAGAATAATATCCACTGTGTATATGTACCACATCTTTATCCATTCAACCGTCAGTGGGCATCTAGGTTGCTTCCATGTCCTAGCTATTGTGAATAGTGCTGCTATGAACATTTGGGTTCATGTGTCTTTTTTAATTATGATTTTCTCATGGTACATGCCCAGTAGTGGAATTACTTGGTCACATACTAGTTTTACTCCTAGTTCTTTAAGTAATCTCCACATTGTTCTCCATATTGGCTATATCAATTTACATTCCCACCAACAGTGCCAGAGGGTTCCCTTTTTTCCACATCCTCAGCATTTATTGCTTGTAGATATTTTTGATGATGGTGTGAGGTGATACCTCAGTGTAGTTTTGATTTTCATTTCTCTAATAATTAATGATGTTAGGCATCTTTTCATGTGTTTATTGACCATCTGTGCATGATATCTCTTGAGGAAATTGACTCTGTAGTTAAAGCATTACAAAAAAGAAACCTCCAAAACAGAATGACTTTACTGACAATTTAAAACAAAAAATTAAGGACAATGTAATACCAATTCTACACAAACTTCTCCAGTAAATTGTAGAGGGAAGACTATTTCCTAACTCACTTTATGGGGCCAACATTACTTTGCTATCAAAACCAACAACAAAGCAAGAATATAAACTGAAACTAATATCCTTATAAATACGTGGATACCAGACTTTCTTACAAAATTTCAGAGATCAAATCCATAAATACATAAAGTGAAGTTCATCTCAGGAATGCACAGATGATTTAGTATTCAATAACCAAGTACTGTTCTTCACCGTATTAATGTACTAAAAATTGTAGCACCATGTGATTATCTCTATTGGTAGAGAAAAAGCATTTGACAATATCAAACACATATTCCTAATAAAAAAAACTCATCAAAATAGGAATAGCCAGGAATTAACCCCATTTCTGCAGACTTTTAACGTATTGATGCTTTTGAACTGTAGTGTTGGAGAAGACTCTTGAGAGTCCCTTGGACTGCAAGGAGATCCAACCAGTCCATTCTGAAGGAGATCAGTCCTGGGATTTCTTTGGAAGGAATGATGCTAAAGCTGAAACTCCAGTACTTTGGCCACCTCATGCAAAGAGTTGACTCATTGGAAAAGACTCTGATGCTGGGAGGGATTGGGGTCAGGAGGAGAAGGGGACGACAGAGGATGAGATGGCTGGATGGCATCACTGACTCGATGGACGTGAGTCTGAGTGAACTCCGGGAGTTGGTGATAGACAGGGAGGCTTGGCGTGCTGCAATTCATGGGGTCGCGAAGAGTCAGACATGACTGAGCGACTGATCTGATCTGATCTGATTAATATATTCACTATCTCTTCTAGGTTTTGACTTGTACTTTTCTCCAAGGAAAGAAAAGTAGGATTCTAGTTCTATGTCTGGAAATAATGGGGGTGGAATAAGTGAGACACAGACAGAATTGCTTTGTCCCTACAATTAAACATTTTAGGCATGGTCATTACAGGCAATGATAATCTAGCTACTTCTGTTGGCTTGAGAAGCTCAGTAGGATTTAGTGGTTCAAAGTGATCAGGTTTATATTAACCTAATCCTATGACTTTATTCTAATTCTCAGTTTACCTTTTCTCCCACCACCTCCAACCTTGTTTCCTAAGGTCAGCCAGTATATTTGTATATATTATTAGTATTTTATTTTGCCAACTCATTGCACTGTTCAGTTCTGCTGTAATCTGTAAAGATTATTACTGAATGGTGTCTTAAAGAATTAAAACAGTTTCTGCTATATAGAACAGGGAATTATATTCAATATCCTGTGATAAATCATCATGGAAAAGGCATGAAAAAGAATATTATGCATAACTGAATCACTTTGTGGTTCAGCAGAAATTAACTCAACATTGTAAATCAACTATGCTTCAATTAAGGAAGAAAAAAAAAACAAACAGTTAAGTCTTTGAAATTTTGTCCTCCTTTTTTACACTTACAAGTCAATTACAAAAAAAGGAGACCATCACCAAACCCCTAGGTCATGATCAACATTTTATTCAACAGTAGCAGCTATTTAATAGAGACTTGTACTTAATGGGTGGGCTTCCCTGGTGGCTCAGTGGTAAAGAATCCACCTGCAATGCAGGAACCGCAGGAGCCCTGTGTTCAATCCCTGGATGGGGAAGATCCCCTAGAAGAAGGCGTGGCAAACCCTTCTAGTATTCTTACCTGGAGAATCCCATGGACAGAGAAGCCTGGTGGGCTACAGTTCACAGGGTCTCAAAGAGTCAGACATGAATGATACAATTTAACATACATTCACACTTAATGGGCACAGGAGAACACAGATACTAATAATGCACCATTTTGCAGTTGTCCATCAAGGACTCCTGGAGTCTTGTTTTTTAACTGTAGCTGTATTCTTATTGTGTCCAGATCTAAGCATATTGAATGACCAATCCTAGATATCAATCATTGAATGTCTACTACCTGCAATAATTTCCAATGCCATTATTCTTTTAGGCATTTTTATAGTTGCAAAACCTGGAAATGTGCTGAGCAGTTTAAGGAAAGGGGAATTCATAAAAAAATATTAGATATTTAACAAGATAAGTAGATTGATTGGAGTAAAAATGAAACAAATGTATAGATGTATATTTAAAACCATGCTGAAAAAAATCACTTCCTAGAAACCCATTCTTGAGCTTTCTCTAAAAACTAAATGCAAAAAAAAAAAAAGTCGACTTAACTACAGCACCTTTTAGTATTACTACCAGTACTAATGCCACAGCTGCATGAGAAATGTAATCTTGCTATTGCCACCACTGCTCAAGTCTGGAGTTCAAAATTTTAGTTCTACAAAGTGGAAGATGACTCATAATGTGATAATTTTCTTAAACACAAAATACTCAAAAATGATTGATGCCTAAGAATATTCCATGTTTCCCATACAGTTAGTCTACTTTGTCTGTCTCGCCATTTTTAAGTAGGGTTTATTTATCTTGCTTGTATTCTTAACTTTGTCCATACATTATAGAATATAGGATCATGACAGAATAGAGAAGGATGGGTTATCACCTGGAGACTCTATATTTTGAGCCAGAGATTGGACTTTGTGTTGCTTCGCTTTTGAGATGATGAGAACATATTTTTAGTTGTCTAAAATTTGAAAGTTTTATGTTATATGAGAGTCTTTCCTTATGGTCAAGCAATTATTAAAGCAAGGGTCATATAACTTTTAAGCAGTCAAAAGGATGAACTATGCTGAATATCTGTATTTTGGTCAGCTCAGTTCTAAACTCAGAGAAGGCAATGGCACCTCACTCCAGTACTCTTGCCTGGAAAATCCCATAGACGGAGGAGCCTGGTGGGCTGCAATCCATGGGGTTGCTAAGAGTCAGGCACGACTGAGCGACTTCACTTTTCACTTTCAGGCATTGGAGAAGGAAATGGCAACCCACTCCAGTGTTTTTGCTTGGAGAATCCCAGGGGTGGGGGAGCCTGGTGGGCTGCCATCTATGGGGTCGCACAGAATCGGACACGACTGAAGTAACTTAGCAGCAGCAGCAGCAGTTCTAAACTACCTCTTTATTTAGGGAAAACTCTTTATTATGTGAATTTTGGTGAGTGGGGAGGCAATGATCATTGCCATGTCAGACCCTGCAACTAAGCTTTTAGACACATAATTCAGGCTCAACCAATCATATGTTCCCAACAGAACTTTGAAATTTGAGAGTGGTACAAAGACATAGGAAGATTTAGAGTTTATTCACAGTGGCAGAGATGGAATTCAGATTTTGTTGATCACAGCAGGTCATGTCATCATAAGGTTTTTATGAAGATATAATAAGTTGGTGTATATTAACTGCTTTGAATAATTCAGAGAGCAGAGCCTAGGTAAGCATTTATTTTTAATAAGTGAAAGACCATTTCAGGCTTTATCAAAATCACTCAAGAGCATTTTACTAGCCAGGGAATTCAGAATTAAAACCACTCCTTCCTATAATAACATTCATGCCTTTGTAGTTTGGTCTGTATCTACTTGAGTGTGAAATAAATATTTTATTAAATAGTATGTTTACATAAATCAAGTGAATCAAAATATAATGTCCAGTTAGTGTAATTCATTTGGTCTTGCAAAGATCACCACATGATCTATCACTTTGGACTTTTAAAAAATAATTTATTAATTAATTTTTGCATGTGCTGGGTTTCATTGCTGTACAGGCTTTTCTCTAGTTGCACAGAAATGGGGCCACTCTAGTTGTGGTGTACCACCTTCTCTTTGGAGCTGGCATCTCTTGTTGCAGAGTATGGGCTCTAGGGTGCTTGGATGTCAGTAGTCGTGGCACACGGACTCAGTAGTTGTGGCTCGCAGGCTCTAGAACACAGGCTCAATAGTTGGCATACACAGGCTTAGTTGCTCCGTGGCATGTGGGGTCTTCCCAGATCAGGTATCCAACCTGTGTCTCCTGCATTGGCAGGTGGATTCTTTACCACTGAGCCACAAGGGAAACTCACTCTGGACTTTGTAAAGGTCTGGGAAATAGAATTTCAAGGAGTAATATAGAACTAAAGCAACCTGCAGACAACTTTGTCAAGCCCCTCATTGGGAAGAAAAGGAGAGCTTGGTCTAAGCACAAAGCCAAATGCAGTAAGTAGATGGTTTGGTCGCTCAGTCATGTCTGACTCTTGGGGCCCCATACACTGTAGCCCACCAGGCTCCTCTGTCCATGGGATTTCTCAGGCAAGAATACCAGAGTGGGTAGCCATTTCCTTCTCCAGGGGATCGTCCTGAACCAGGGACTGAACCCACGTCTCCTATGTTGCAGGTGGTCTGCCGCATTGCAGGTAGATTTTTACAAACTGAGCCATCAAGAAAGCCTGCAGTAAGTAGAAGGGTGACTATCCAGATCTAGGTGAGCTGTCCTATTCATTTCATCACATTGAGCTCCTGCCCTAAATTGAAGACAGTCTTAGAGAATTGTACAATGCTTCAGGATATCTACTGTGAGGGATGTTGTTTGCATAGTATTACTGCTTTGCATTTTGTTTTTAGAATTTCTGGAATTCAGTGTACTTGAGTACCACCAAAGTGTGGTCTCAATTAAGATAAATGTATTTTATTCCTCCTTTCCTCTGATATGCAAGCAGTAAGAGATGTTTGCTTGTTTATTTACTTTTCTTATATTTATGATAGGAAAGATATAGTATCATGGTTTCATTAGATAAATTATGAAAGTCTTCTCCATTTTTATACTATCTAATGGAGTCTTCATTTCATAGATTAAAGAAGCTGAAATCTATAAATAGTAATGACTTATAACCTCAGATATGCAGATGACACCACCCTTATGGCAGAAAGTGAAGAGGAACTCAAAAGCCTCTTGATGAAAGTGAAAGTGGAGAATGAAAAAGTTGGCTTAAAGCTCATGGCATCTGATCCTATCACTTCATGGGAAATAGATGGGGAAACAGTGGGAACAATGTCAGACTTTATTTTTTTGGACTCCAAAATCACTGCAGATGGTGACTGCAGCCATAAAATTAAAAGACACTTACTCCTTGGAAGAAAAGTTATGACCAACCTAGATAGCATATTCAAAAGCAGAGACATTACTTTGCCAACAAAGGTCCATCTATTCAAGGCTATGGTTTTTCCAGTGGTCATGTATTGATGTGAGAGTTGGACTGTGAAGAAAGCTGAGTGCCAAAGAATTGATGCTTTTGAACTGTGGTGTTGGAGAAGACTCTTGAGAGTCCCTTGGACAGCAAGGAGATCCAACCAGTCCATTCTGAAGGAGATCAGCCCTGGGATTTCTTTGGAAGGACTGATGCTAAAGCTGAAACTCCAGTACTTTGGCCACCTCATTCGAAGAGTTGACTCATTGGAAAAGACTCTGATGCTGGGAGGGATTGGGGACAGGAGGAAAAGTGGACGACAGAGGATGAGATGGCTTGATGGCATGACCGACTCGATGGACTTGAATTTGAGTGAATTCCAGGAGTTGGTGATGAACAGGGATGGCTGGCGTGCTGAGATTCATGGGGTTGCAAAGACTCGGACACGACTGAGCGACAAAACTGATAGCTGAAGCTCCAATACTTTGGCCACCTGAGGTTAAGAGCCAACTCATTGGAAAAGACCCTGATGTTGGCAAAGATTGAAGGCAGGAGGAGAAGGGGATGACAGAGGATGAGATGGTTGGATGGCATCACCGACTCAATGGACATGACTTTGAGGAAGCTCTGGGAAATGGTGAAAGCCAGGGAAGACTGGTGTGTTGCAGTCCATGGGGTCGCAAAGAGTAGGACACGACTAAGTGACTGAACAACAACAAGTCAGATAAGAAGTAGTAGAAATGGACTGAAAATCTAGATTTTGATGACACAAGTACTGTGCTTGTGTCACTACCAGTTACTCACTAAATCCACTTCCTAACAGAGAACATTTTGTAGTTAATGCTCATCACAAAGGAGACTAAATTGTGACAGGTTATCTGATTTCCAATTCTAACTGCTGACTCCATTAGGAATAAGGATTGATGCCATTTTATAGAAAACAGAAACAACACTACAGGAAAATTTTATTGAGTACATACACCTCTTCTCTTTCAGTGTTAATATGGATTTATTATGAAATACATTCCCCTTATTAATTTCTACTCATTTTTGTGAAAGTAACATGACCAAGCTCCAGTAATGATTGGGACACTGGGATGAAGACACCTATAATGAACATACCTAATTTATGTTAATACACATTGCATTAATAGACCTGGAGCCATTGTTCTCCAATAAACTACAAATGAGAGCCTCTTTTTAAATTTTCAAACGTCATATATTTCATGTCATCGTATACTGTTTTTATTTTGTAAATGATAACTACTGATTTAGTTTTTCAATGTATATCTAAAGAGCATTTGATATATGCAAGCCAGGATTTATAAGAAAAATATTATTAAATATTATTCTAAAGGTGCAATTTTTTGCTTTTCAGAGTTTAATGACATAGTAATAATTTTATTCTTTTTGACTTTTTAAGGGCATTTTGGCATTTTTTTCTACTTGTTAACATGTGAAGCTAAAGCTCCAATACTTTGCCCACTTGATGCAAAGAGTCAACTCATTGGAAAAAGAGTCTGATGTTGAGAAAGACTGAAGGCAAAAGGAGAAGGGGGTGGCAGAGGATGATATGTTTAGATAGAATCACTGACTCAATAGACATGAATTTGAGCAAACTCCAAGAGATAGTGGAGGACAGAGCAGTCTGGTGTGCTGCAATATATGGAGTTGCAAGCAGTCAGACATGACTTGGCAACCAAACAACAACTGTGTTCTGTTACACATCTTCAATCAGTTTCCTGTGATTTAATTTTTTGAAATGTTTGAACGTGAGATCATTTGAAGAGAATCCACAATTTTCAACCCTATCAAGATAAACATCTTGTTGTTCAGTCACTCAGTTGGGTCAGACTCTTTGCAAGGTAGGTTTTTCAAAATCTTATTCAAACCCTTTGTTTATAACACTTCTTGTGAAGCATGAAGACAGGGTTTCCTGATTTTTGTCATTTTCTTACTGATGTCTAAAGGCATAATATAACAATAATTTCTTATTCTACCCCAGTTAAAAATAATCATGGACTGATTTTTTTAAATAATCATGTCAATTATTTGTGCTTGATTGAAATTTGATAACTTCTTAGTTATCTCAATTCTGTTCTGCTTTACACCAATTCAGACATCAGAGGATAAGAAGTTTCATTATATTCTTCTCTGAATATTTCATCCATTCATTCGCCTTAAATAAAATTGGATCTTTCCTGATATCACTATTTTTCTACTGTGTCATCTTCCATTTACATCCGAGTTGGGAACTGCAGTCACTATCCTTCATAATCTTTAAATCTCTTCCAGCCCATTACTCTCATTCTTTCCAGTAAAATTCTATTCTTATCTGCACATTTTTAAAATCCAGTTATATCTATAAATGCTTCTTTCCTTTTTTTTCCCTCTCAGCTTATATCACTGTGATTCTTTTCATACTGTCCCAGCTCCTTTTCCTATTGAATCCAGTTACAACAGCAAAATGGATCTAGAGAAATCTTTCACTGCCTTCTCTGAATCTACACCATGGCTACTGAGTGATGGTAGGAAAGAAATCAGTAATCACACACACACACACACACACACACACAAAACCCTACAATTTACGGTTCTCACAATAAAAAGTTTTCTTCCAATAAAACGTTTGCCTTTTCTCACCAGTTTTTCTACCATCCTCCAGGGCTATATTTTATATCTTCTCTATTCTCTATATCCCTCTTTTCTTCCCAGATAACACACAATATTTATTGAAGTCACAAAGACTTTGGAAGTCATCATTTGGGCTGTCCATCAACTTCCATCCACCTATAACTTACTTGTACATAGTCCCATAAGTTCCCTGTAGGGTCATGCTACAAAAAAAAAAAAAAAAAAAAATAATCAGCCAATTTCATCAAACTCTTACTCAGGGTGGTTGTAAGAGATTTAAGAGTTTTCTCATTAGCTCCTCATATAAAAACTATGCATTATGATTATTCAAATTTTAATTGTGAAGGAAATGAGGCATAGAAACCTTAAGAAACTGATTCATGTCACTCAGTTTTTAAACTAGTATTGCACCCAAGTTGTCATGAGCCAGGCTTTTCCTAACTAAGACTAACTATTCTATCTCTTTCCCTGCTTCTTCATGGATTTTATCATTTTAAAAGATGTACTGGTATCCCAATGTTATGTTTATTCCATGATATTTCAGGATTCAGTTATTTTAATAAACACCAGTTTGCTATCTATACTCTAATGATGAACATCTTAAATGATAATAGGATCCCATATGCTAATTTATTATTACCTATAGAAAATGCATAGTTTAATTGAAACATAAATCTGTTTCTTTTGGTATGTATAAAAAGACAGTAGCAATGTGCAATATGTGCTATGGTGGTGAGATATTACTTAAGATAGGAACCTAGATGTCTTAATTTTAAGGTAATTTTTCTAAATTTAAGGCAAATTTTCATAGTCTTTAAAAAATATAGTATACACATAAATATAAGTCTTATACACATATAAATAAATTTTAAATTACATGTTAAATATATGAAAACATTATTTTTTTAAGGATGAGGCATTATATCTTGGAAATTGAAGAAGATACAAATAAATGGAAAGGTATTCAATGCTCATGGATTCAAAGAATTAAAATGTTAAAATATCTGCATTATGCAAAGCAATTTATAAATTCAATGTAATCTTAATCAAAATTCCAATGACAATTTTCACAGAAATAGAAAAAAGTTCTAAAATTTGTGGGACCCATATAAGATCCTGAATAGCCAAAGCAATACTGAGAAAAAACAAACTTAAAAGAGTCACAATTTCTAACTTCAAATCATACTACAAAGTTATATTAATTAAAATAGTATGGTATTGGTATAATAAACAGATATATACACAAATGGAATAGAATACAGAGTCCATAAATAAAGCCATGTGTATATAGTCAACTAATATTTCTTAAGGAAGCTATGAATACTCAACCAGGAAAGGATAGTTTCTTCAATAAATCATGTTGAGAAAACTGGATACCACATGCATAATTTGGACCCCTATCTTATATTGGGCTTCCCAGGAAACTCAAGTGGCAAAGAATCTATCTGCTAACACAGGAGCTACAGGAGACATGAGTTCAATCCTTGGGTCAAAATGATGCCCTGGAGGAGAAAATGGCAATCCACTCCAGATTTCTTGCTGGGATAATCCTATGGACAGAGGAACCTGGAGGGCTACATTCCATGGAGTCACAAAGAATTGGACATAACAGAGCATGGAAGCATCTTACACTGCTCACAAAAATTAGCCTGAAGTGGATTAAAGACGTAAACAAAAGACATAAAACCAAAAATCTCAGAGAAGGCTTAGAGGGAAATCTCCATTCATTGGTCTTGGCAATTTTTTTTTTCCCCTTTTGGATTTGACACAAAAAGTACAAGCAATAATGGCAAAAATAAATAAGTGAAACTTTATCAAACTAAAAGCTTCTGCACAGTGAAAGAACCAATCAGCAGAAATGAAAAGGCAACTTACAGAATGAGAGAAAATATTTTCCAATCATGTATCTAATAAAGGGTTAATATTTATAACATATGAAGAACTCATACAACTTAATAGCAACAACAACCAATCCCAATTAAAAACTGAGCAGAAGAACTGAATAGCTATACAAATGGCCATTAGGTACTTGAAAAGGTGATCATTAATTATTAAGAAAATGCAAATCAAAACCACAATGAGATATCATCTCACAATTATTAGACTGGCTACCATAAAAAAGAAGAGATGACAAGTGCTGTTGAGGATATGGGGAAAGGGTACCTTTGGGTTTTGTTGGTTGGAATGCAAATTGGTACAGCCACTATGGAAAATAGTATGGCATTTCCCCCAAAAAATTAAATATAGAAGCACCATATGAACTATCAATCTCACTTCAGAGTATACATCCAAAGGAAATGAAAACAAGATACTAAAGAGACATCTGTACTCCCATGTTTACTGAAGCATATTCACAATAGCCAAGATATGAAGACAATCTAAAAGTCCATCAATGGATAAATGGATAAAGATGATGATGTGTGTGTACACAATGAATTATTATTCATCCAAAAGAGAGAAGGAAATTCTGACTCTTTTGAGAACATGAGCAGACTTTTGAGGATATTATGCTAAGTGAAATAAATCAGAGAAAGGACAATGTGTGGAACCCAAAATGCCACACTCAGCAGTACAGACTAGAATAGTGGTTACTAGGGGCCAGATAGTGGGGGAAAAGGAGAAATGTTGGTCAGAGGGTATAGACTTCCAGTTGCAAGACAAATACATTCTGAGGATTTAATACACAGTATAGTGCTTATATCTTATTGTATTAAATACCTGAAAATTTCTAAGAGAATAGATCTTAAATATTCTCATCACAGAAAAAGATAGGACAGTCATCTCATGTGACTGATCAGATCAGATCAGTAGCTCATTCATGTGCGACTCTTTGGGGCCCCATGAATTGCAGCACGCCAGGCCTCCCTGTCCATCACCAACTCCCAGAGTTCACTGAGACTCACGTCCATCGAGTCAGTGATGCCATCCAGCCATCTCATCCTCTGTTGTCCCCTTCTCCTCCTGCCCCCAATCCCTCCCAGCATCAGAGTCTTTTCCAATGAGTCAACTCTTCGAATGAGGTGGCCAAAGTACTGGAGTTTCAGCTTGAGCATCATTCCTTCCAAAGAAATCCCAGGGCTGATCTCCTTCAGAATGGACTGGTTGGATCTCCTTGCAGTCCAAGGAACTCTCAAGAGTCTTATCCAACACCACAGTTCAAAAGCATCAATTCTTCGGCACTCAGCCTTCTTCACAGTCCAACTCTCACATCCATACATGACCACAGGAAAAACCATAGCCTTGACTAGACGGACCTTTGTTGGCAAAGTAATGTCTCTGCTTTTGAATATGCTATCTAGGTTGGTCATAACTTTCCTTCCAAGGAGTAAGTGTCTTTTAATTTCATGGTTGCAATCACCCTCTGCAGTGATTTTGGAGCCCAGAAAAATAAAGTCTGACACTGTTTCCACTGTTTCCCCATATATTTCCCATGAAGTGGTGGGACCGGATGTCATGATCTTCGTTTTCTGAATGTTGAGCTTTAAGCCAACTTTTCACTCTCCACTTTCACTTTCATCAAGAGGCTTTTGAGTTCCTCTTCACTTTCTGCCATAAGGGTGGTGTCATCTGCATATCTGAGGTTATTGATATTTCTCCCGGCAATCTTGATTCCAGCTTGTGTTTCTTCCAGTCCAGCGTTTCTCATGATGTACTCTGCATAGAAGTTAAATAAACAGGGTGACAATATACAGCCTTGACGAACTCCTTTTCCTATTTGGAACCAGTCTGTTGTTCCATGTCCATTTCTAACTGTTGCTTCCTGACCTGGATACAAATTTCTCAAGAGGCAGATCAGGTGGTCTGGTATTCCCATCTCTTGAAGAATTTTCCACAGTTTATTGTGATCCACACAGTCAAAGGCTTTGGCATAGTCAATAAAGCAGAAATAGATGTTTTTCTGGAACTCTCTTGCTTTTTCCATGATCCAGCGGATGTTGGCAATTTGATCTCTGGTTCCTCTGCCTTTTCTAAAACCAGCTTGAACATCTCGAAGTTCATGGTTCACATATTGCTGAAGCCTGGCTTGGAGAATTTTGAGCATTACTTTACTAGCGTGTGAGATGAGTGCAATTGTGCAGTAGTTTGAGCATTCTTTGGCATTGCCTTTCTTTGGGATTGGAATGAAAACTGACCTTTTCCAGTCCTGTGGCCACTGCTGAGTTTTCCAAATTTGCTGGCATATTGAGTGCAGCACTTTCACAGCATCATCTTTCAGGATTTGGAATAGCTCAACTGGAATTCCATCACCTCCACTAGCTTGTTCGTAGTGATGCTTTCTAAGACCCACTTGACTTCACATTCCAGGATGTCTGGCTCTAGGTCAGTGATCACACCATATTGATTATCTGGGTCGTGAAGATCTTTTTTGTACAGTTCTGTGTATTCTTGCCATCTCTTCTTTATATCTTCTGCTTCTGTTAGGTCCATACCATTTCTGTCCTTTATCGAGCTCATCTTTGCATGAAATGTTCCTTTGGTATCTCTGATTTTCTTGAAGATATCCCTAGTCTTTCTCATTCTGTTGTTTTCCTCTATTTCTTTGCATTGATCACTGAAGAAGGCTTTCTTATCTCTTCTTGCTCTTCTTTGGAACTCTGCATACAGATGTTTATATCTTTCCTTTTCTCCTTTGCTTTCGCTTCTCTTCTTTTCACAGCTATTTGTAAGGCCTCCCCAGACAGCCATTTTGCTTTTTTGCATTTATTTTCTATGGGAATGGTCTTGATCCCTGTCTCCTGTACAATAGGTGTTAATTAATAGTATGGTTGTAATCATATTGTAATCATATATTCTATATACTATCTAAGTATATAGAATCAACACATTGTACACATTAAAGTTAATGTTATATGTCAATTATATTTTAATAAAGCTGAAAAGAAATAAAAACAATAAATACAAATGGGATCCTGTTAGCCCTTCCCTTAAAAGTCTCAAATGATTTTCCTTGCCTTTTAGAATAAATGTTAAAATTTAACATAGCTTAGAAACTCTGTAAGGTCAAATTTCCATTTAGTTCTTTTTAAACCACTCTCCACTAGTTATTCAGTTCCCCTAGCTTATACCAGGAAATTCACACATATACTTCTTTCTGACTCTAGTGTTCATATTCCTTTACTTCCTTTCCATGCATAACTCTTCCTTCAGTAAATTTTAGTGATATGTTTCCACTAGCTCTACAGACTAATTAAGTCTCATTGGTGTATAAAATTTTTAAAGCATCTTGTACTCTCTGTTTCTGATATCAACACTTGTATTAGTTGTTCTATGTGTGACTTCATTTTAGACTTTAATCTCTAAGAATTCATAAGCCACATTTTTGTGCTCACTGCTGGTACCCAGATCCATCAAAGAATAGAGATCAATGAATATTTCTTGCTTATTTAATATCTTTACTATTTTAAGTTTGGGTGACTTGGAATATAAAATAACCATTGAAAAGAAAGAAATGGAAAGGAAGAACCATTTTCCAAAAGATTAAATTTATGTTTTTATGTTTAATTTTAATTTAGGTAGGACTTTAAGGTGTAGGTATTTAGAGGTAATTAGAATTATACAGCTTAAAAAGTAGAAAAAAGACATTAAGGTAAATACCAAATGAAAATCCGTACAAGTACTCTTATATTGTTAAGAAAAAACTCTTTGCAGAGAATACAAAATTTCCTGGGTCTGAGGAGCCACTGTGAGGATCTATCATTGAAACTATGAGAATCAATGAGCTTGCTCAGGGAAAATACAGGAATAAAGCCAAGGACTAAATATGGAAGAAAGGCTAAATTTTGGCAATAGAAGGAATACTAATAGCAAGTAAAGAATATGAAGGAAGAAGAAGAGGATGAGGTTTGTATAAAGTTACAGATATCAGAAAGAGAATGGGTGAATCAGAACAAGAGCTATTGTACAAGAGGAGTTGGAAGTTGGAGATGGAGGAACTAATGCTGAATGAGCATGCATCCAGTGGTGCTTTTTAAGGAACAGGTTAAATAGGATGATAAATTATATTTAAAGGGTTTCAAGAACTACTTGGAAAAGGCAGCTAGGGTAACAACTTTTTCAAGGACACTGGTCAAAAGTTTGGAGGCAATGGGATTTTAGCATAAACAGAAGGCAGTACTTTTTCTTTTAAAGAAAAAGGAAGACTAGATCAATAAACTGGACTAGTTAAAGAATTGAGAAAGAAAAGAGATAATTGAGTAACTAACTTAATGGGACTGGCATGGAGATTATTATTTACTTTTATCATAATCATCATTATAATTATTAGGGTTAATAGGCTTTAGAATGCAGGTTAAGAATTTGGGCTTTCCAACCAATAACAATAGTTTATTAAATGTTTACTATTTGCCAACTGCCAAACACTTAATTATTCTTTATAAGGTAGAAATTATTACTTCCTTATTCAGTTCAGTTCAGTTGCTCAGTCATGTCCGACTCTTTGTGACCCCATGAATTGCAGCACGCCAGGCCTCCCTGTCTATCACCAACTCCTGGAGTTCACTCAAACTCATGCCATCCAGCCATCTCATCCTCTGTCGTCCCCTTTTCCTCCTGCCCCCAATCCCTCCCAGCATCAGAGTCTTTTCCAATGAGTCAACTCTTTGCATGAAGTGGCCAAAGTATTGGAGTTTCAGTCTCAGCATCAGTCCTTCCAAAGAACACCCAGGACTGATCTCCTTTAGGATGAACTGGTTAGATCTCCTTGCAGTCCAAGGGACTCTCAAGAGTTTTCTCCAACACCACAGTTCAAAAGCATGAATTCTTCAGTGCTCAGCTTTCTTCACAGTCCAACTCTCACATCTATACATGACCACTGGAAAAACCATAGCCTTGACTAGACGGACCTTTGTTGGCAAAGTAATGTCTCTGCTTTTCAATATGCTATCTAGGTTGGTCATGACTTTCCTTCCAAGGAGTAAGCGTCTTTTAATTTCATGGCTGCAATCACCCTCTGCAGTGATTTTGGAGCCCCCAAATATAAAGTCTGACACTGTTTCCACTGTTTCCCCATCTATTTCCCATGAAGTGATGGGACCAGATGCCATGATCTTCGTTTTCTGAATGTTGAGCTTTAAGGCAACTTTTTCACTCTCCACTTTCACTTTCATCAAGAGGCTTTTTAGTTCCTCTTCACTTTCTGCCATAAGGGTGGTGTCATCTGCATATCTGAGGTTATTGATATTTCTCCCGGCAATCTTGATTCCAGCTTGTGTTTCTTCCAGTCCAGTGTTTCTCATGATGTACTCTGCATATAAGTTAAATAAGCAGGGTGACAATATTCAGCCTGGACGTACTCCTTTTCCTATTTGGAACCAGTCTGTTGTTCCATGTCCATTTCTAACTGTTGCTTACTTCCTTATTAGAGATGGTAATATTGAGGCTGTGAAACTGAAACATTTGTTAATGTCTGACTATGTCAACACAAATTATCTAACTTGGTCCAACTCCAGACCCAGATTTCTCAACCAGAATATGATGCTCTGTTTCTCTGCAAAGAAAACCATTTCCTCAAGTCAATGCAAAGCAACAAGAGAGATGCACAGATTATTTTTTTTAAGTAGAAGGGGAGGGCCATGGTGTAAACTTAGGTTGGGATGGTTTCAATTTTCTCGGTAGGAGGTGAGGTTAAGTGCTAAGAGGGGAAGGAGGAGGGCTGGAACTAGGGACTTGAGCAGAGTGGATATATTAGGAACAGCTGCAGCAAGGAATGCGATGGGGAGTTAACAAGTGATAAAAGAATTGCTGAGATAAAACAAGAGCCCAGCCGAGGTCGGTTGACTTGGTCACTTGCCTAGTGATGTGCTTCAATTTCTGAATGTGGGAAGATAAAGTGGGCAAGAAGGGTTATGGAAATGTTAGGAATTGGAAAAATGGAAATAACAGAAGAACAAAAAGTGGGTAGACTTAGGCATGTTGTAAGTGCATTACTGACCTGATTAATCTCATGGGTTTTGGCAGAATGGAGAGGAAGGGTGTGGCTCCCAGCCAGAAAAGGAGTAACCAGATATGCTGCTAGAGAACATGATGAAGATGGAGATCAAAGATGAGAAGGTGGAAGGATAAGAGTCTGTCTGTGGTTTAACCATGATAAAACAATTCTAGCAGACCATTTGAAAAAAATCTTTTGGTCACATCACATGGCACAACATGTGGGAAATTAGTTCCTCTACCTGGCATTGAACTTGCACCCCCTTGCTTTGGAAGGCAAAGTCTTAACCACTGGACCACCAGGGAAGTCCCTGAAATAACTTTTAAAAAGTAACTGCTACAACTTTCCGGGAAGTCTAGGGGCTAGGACTCCATGCTTCCTTTGCAGGGGCATAGATTACACATGGAGCTAAGGTTGCACATGCCGTGCAGTGCAGCCAAAATAATAATAATAATTTAAAAAAATGATTGCTAACATTTAATGATTGCTCGTCTCAGGCTAAAACTGATACCTGTGTTACCATGATGAATTTTCACAAAATATCATCCATCAGTTGTATTATTATCTCTATAGATGAGGAATCAAAAAGTTAGATACATTAAGTAGCTTGAAGAGGATTTTTAATTCTCCTTGGAATGGAAGAGAGGAGATTCAGGGACAGGCTCTTGGGCAGCAGAGCCTGTGACCTTATCCAATGAGCATGCTGACTAGGATGAGGGGGGAGGTGTCCTGTTGTAACATATATTTACATGGTTTAATTTATGATGGTTGAATCAATCATTTTAATTCTTTAAGATCCATTAGTAAAAGAACCTATATATCTGCCTCTCCGTAATTCTTACTAAACCCACATATACTACTTTATGCATAAAATATCTTATGCAAGCTTTCTGCTGAAGGTACACACCTGCTAATTGTTACTAACACCCTTAGACATATTTTATGGGTCAGGCTGCAGTGCTCAAGAAGAGTTTTAGTCCTTGCAGCTGGACAAAGCTGCGCATTTTGAATGCCTGAAATTTGACCTAAATGGTGTTGACATTACAGTGACTATGACTGATGGAAAAGGAAACAAAAAATCTTGGATTTCTTTCCTCTGCAGAGACCTCTTCTCCACAAATTAATAACAACAACAGACTTAGAAAATATCTCTTGAACTACAGACTGTGGCCAGCAGTACAGCTGCATATTTCCAAGAGGCCCACAGAGACTCTGCCTTTTAGTTTAAATCCTTCCACTCAGAAAAATCCCCTTGTTTTGTTAGTGTCCTTTACGCTTTTCAGTTTACTTTATTTTTTAAATTTCATTTTTTATTTTATTTTGAAGTTTAAAGTGTTAGTAGAAAATATCGAACACTTCACATGGATAACTTTAAGAATCTGAAGTTTATCATGTTGTAATGTAAAAGAAATAGAAAAGGGTCAATATAATTGAATGCAATAAATGTATGTGTGTGGTTTAGTTGCTAAGTCGTGTCAGACTCTTTGCGACCCCCTGGACTGTAGCCTGCCAGGTTCCTCTGTTCATGGGATTCTCCAGGCAAGAATACTGGAGTGGGTTGCCATTTCCTTCTCCAGGGGATCTTCTGGACCCAGGGATGGAACCTGGATCTCCTGCATTGTGGGCAGATTCTAACAACTGAGCCACTATTGACACATTAATGAGTTATAGTACTGGTGTTTTATAGATATTCCAAGGTGATTGAAATATGGTCTCTGTTCTCAGAAATGATAATATTTATGGAGAGAAATAGATGCCTAGAACAATGATTATAATGTGAATCATAAAGTTACTGTATTTTGAAAAGTTTTCAATAAAGCATTTGTTAATATACATAAGGGAGATATTATCCATGGCTAGTGGATGTGAGAGGCTTCCCAGGTGTGGTAAAGAATCCACCTGCCAATGCAGGAGAGGCAGGAGACATGGGTTCCATCCCTGCCTTGGGAAGCTCCCCTGGAGGAAGACATGGCAACCTACTCCAGTAACCTTGCTTGGGAAATCTCATGGACAGAGGAACCTGGCAGGCTACAGTCTATAGGGTCATAAAAGAGTCAGATATGACTTAGCGACTCAACAACAATGACAAAGCAAGTCTGCCTTCACATTAATCACTACTGAAAACACTTGGATACCCGGAATTTCTGTTCTGATAGTTGCATGGGGATGAGAATAAGGAGATACAGTTTAACCTAGGGCTGCTGCTGCTGCTGCTGCTGCTGCTAAGTCGCTTCAGTCGTGTCCAACTCTGTGCGACCCCATAGACAGCAGCCCACCAGGCTCCCCTGTCCCTGGGATTCCCCAGGCAAGAACACTGGAGTGGATTGCCATTTCCTTCTCCAATGCATGAAAGTGAAAAGTGAAAGTGAAGTCGCTCAGTCGTGTCTGACTCCTAGCAACCCCATGGACTGCAGCCTACCAGGCTCCTCCGTCCATGGGATTTTCCAGGCAAGAGTACTGGAGTGGGGTGCCATTGCAAGGGACCCAAAATAAGAAACTTCTCCTATAACTCTGGGAAGAGATTTAATTGGCATCATAAGGATAAAAGGAAAATAAAACTGCTAACCAGAATGTGTTAGTAAAACCAACAAAAAAACAAATAAAACCTGGCTTAAGCTTGGGATATGGAGGAGAGGGAAAACAATCACCCCTTACTTCAGTTTGTGTTCATACAGGACACCTGTATGGACAGAAAAAAGCACTAACGTGATTTTAAGTTGTTAGTGCAGCCTCATGCCATAAAGAGACTTAAGTTCAAAACTCTAACATATAGCAAAAATAATTTTTTTAAAAAAGTTTCACTCCCAAATTAACTTTTTTTAATATTTTCATAACCTGATACTAAAATGGGCCTGGACAGAATAAGAAAGGAATCTTGTAGGCCAAGCTCTAAGAGAGATTTGCTCCCAAATAGTAGCAAAGCAAATTAACACTGCTAAAAGAAGTGATGATTCAGCCTGAGCTAATTGCATTTACTGCAGATATGCAAGCTTGAATTCATGTTAGAAAACTGATTCTTATATTCACCACGTGTCAGGACTATTTATTTAATTAATTTATTTATATATTTATTTTCTCCTTCTTCCATGTAAGTACAATTTTTCCCTAGAAATATGTTTTTCCAGATATATATATATATATATTTTAATGAGGGTGTGTGTTTTCCCAGAACACCACACTAATATCCTAGCATTCTTTGCAAACGCATGCTGCCATAGAGCTAAGTTTTGGCCAAGGGATGTGAGATGGTATGATGTGTGTAAATTCCAATTATCTTAGAATAAAAAGAAGCATACCTGATTTTACCCCCCTTTTTTCTCTTCTGCTTACAGAAATGATGACAGCAATATAACATCGTTATGAACAGTAGAAGGATACAAGAACAGAAAGGCAGGAGTCTGGAACAGATTCTATATCAGAATCTGTACTTCAAATGCCTGATGTACTAAATTAGAAAGAAAGAAACTTTAGTCTGCTTTAAGCAATCCTTAGTTGAGATTCTTTTACAGTGTCTGGCTCTATCTACTAAGTAACAGACATTAATATAAAGAAGAAAATATATGATCATATGCTATTGTCATATCATCTCAGTAGACAAGGGAAAAGCTTTTAAATTATTATCAAATCAGAAATTAAAGAAAATTTCACTAATATGGTAAAAAGCATAAAGACATCTACAGCATTGTTAATGTTATAATTAAGATGAAATACTGTTAGTATTCTCATTAAAGGGCTTCCCAGTGGTAAAGAATCTGTCTGTCAATGCAGGAGACGCAAGAGAAGATAGCTTGATCCCTGGATCAGGAAGATCCCCTGGAGGAGGAAATTACACTCCAGTATCCTTGCCTAGAGAATTCCATGGACAGGGGAGCCTGGTGGGCTACAGTCCTTGGGGTCACAAAGAGTTGGACACACAGAGTGACTGGGCATGGACACACACATAAAGATTAAAGATGGTTATTGATTGTTTGATGTCCATCTTGTCAAGAGCTGAATACTATCAATAGGTCTCTCTATTTGAATCTCACTTATATGCAGAGTACATGAGAAACCCTGGGCTGGAAGAAGCATAAGCTGGAATCAGGACTCACAGGAGAAATATCAATAACCTCAGATATGCAGATGACACCACCCTTATGGCAGAAAGTGAAGAGTAACTAAAAAGCCTCTTGATGAAAGTGAAAGAGGAGAGTGAAAAAGTTGCCTTAAAGCTCAACATTCAGAAAACGAAGATCATGGCATCTGGTCCCATCACTTCATGGGAAATAGATGGGGAAACAGTGGAAACAGTGTCAGACTTTATTTTTTGGGCTCCAAAATCACTGCAGATGGTGATTGCAGCCATGAAACTAAAAGATGCTTACTCCCTTGGAAGGAAAGTTATGACCAACTTAGATAGCATATTGAAAAGCAGAGATATTACTTTGCCAACAAAGGTCCATCTAGTCAAGGCTATGGTTTTTCCAGTGGTCATGTATGGATGTGAGAGTTGGACTGTGAAGAAATCTGAGTGCCGAAGAATTGGTGCTTTTGAACTGTGGTGCTGGAGAAGACTCTTGATGGTCTCCTGAACTGTGAGGAGATCCAACCAGTCCATTCTAAAGGAGATCAGTCCTGGGTGTTCATTGGAAGGACTGATGCTGAGACTGAAACTCCAGTACTTTGGCTACCTAATGCGAAGAGTTGACTCATTGGAAAAGACTCTGATGCTGGGAGGGATTGGGGGCAGGAGGAGAAGGGGACGACAGAGGATGAGAGGGCTGGATGGCATCACCGACTTGATGGACACGAGTTTGAGTGAACTCCGGGAGTTGGTGATGGACGGGGGGCCTGGCGTGCTGTGATTCATGGGGTTGCAAAGAGTCAGGCAGGACTGAGCAACTGAACTGAACTGAACTGAACTGAGGCATGGTGAAGAAATGGCAGAAGTGACACCACACCAGTTTCTGGGCCCAGGATTTAGGAAACCATCAGCTTTCACTGCTTGTGTCATGGGCCACCCCCTATGGAGGCCCTGGTCACCATGGAAAGAGCTGAACTGCACTAAGAATAGCTTGCTGGAGAGGCCATGTGTACACACTGACCTTGTTAGTCCCAGATAAGCACAGCTGCTCATTCATTCCTGCCAAAGTTCCAGACACAAGGGTGAAGCCATTTTGGACATTCCAGACCAGCCCATCTGCCAGCAGAATGTTAATGAGTGGCTACAGTTAAAGTATTTGGAATGAAGAATTGATCAGTCTAGTCCTTTTTGTGCTTTTAAAGGTAACAGGAAAAGTAGTTTTACTTCCCAATTAATTTTTAAAAGAAACTAATAGACTTTAGTTTCTAGCACAATTTTAGAGTCAGAGAAATATTGAGCACAAAGTATAGAGTTCACATAGACCCTGTATAGTTGTCTCTATTACTAACATCATGCTTTAGCGTAATGTATTTGTTAAAATTAATGAAGTATTATTAACTAAGGTTCACAACTTACATTAAGGCTCACTCTTTATGTTGTACAATTATATACATGCATGCATGTGTGTGCAGTCACTTCAGTTGTATCTGATTCTTTGTGACCCTATGGACTTGTAGCCCACCAGGCTCCTCTGTCCATGGGATTTTCCAGGCAAGAATACTGGAGTGGGTTGCCCTGGAGTGGGTTCCTCCTTCAGGGGATCTTCCCAACTCAGGGATCAAATCTGTGTCTCTTGCATCTCTTGCACTGGCAGGCGGATTTTTACGACTAGCGCCACTTAGGAAGCCCATAATGCTATGGATCTACGATTAAAATAGCATACAGAATGGTTTCACTGCCCTTAAAATTTTCTGTATTTTTTTTTCTGTCCATGTCCTTACCCCCAACCCATGGCACAACTGATCTCTTTCCTATGTCTGTAGCTGTGCTTTTTCCAGAAAGTCGTATCATTGGAATCATACAGTATGTGGCATTGTCATTTAGCAATATGCATTTAAGTTTTTCTTCATGTGTTTTCATGGATAAATAGTTTAATTCTTTTCCATTAATAAATAATATTCCATTGTATGGATGTATTATCAAAGTTTGTTTATCCATTCGTCTTTTGAAAGACATTTTCATTGATTCTGGCTTTTGGTAATTGTAAATAAAGCATCATTGTGTGAAGGTTTGTGTCAGCTTAACTGGGTAAGCTCCTAGGATGAAATTGTTGGTACTTTTGGTAAGACTAGGTTTAACTTTGAAAGAAACTGCCAAAGTGTCTTGCAGAGACTGAACCATTTTGAATTCCCACTAGCAATGAATAATAGTTCCTGTTGCTCTCAATCTTCACTAAAATTTGGTATGGTTATTTTTTTGTATTGTAGGTATTGTCCGTGTTTTGGATTTTAGCCATTCTACTGGGTCTGTAGTGGTTTCTCGTTGCTATTTTCCTTTGAAATTCCCTAATCACATAGGATGGGAACATCTCTGCACACCTCTACTTGCCACAGGGTTGTAAAGAGTCGGACACGACTGAGCAACTAACACTGACAGGCTTGCCATCAGCTTTGTAAATCGTTTTTGGTGAAGTGTTTGTTCAGATATTTTGCTCATATTTAAATTGGGTCATGTTACTTTTTGTTAAATTGCAAGAATTTTTATATTTTGGATGTATAGCCTTTATTAAGAATGTTTTGCAGATATTTATTTCCCAGTCTGTCAGATCAGATCAGATCAGTCGCTCAGTCGTGTCTGACTCTTTGTGACCCCATGAATCGCAGCACGCCAGGCCTCCCTGTCCATCACCGTTTGCCTTTTTATTCTCTTAACTGTCTTTTTCAACAGAAGAAAATTTAATTTAATAACGTCAAACTTGCCAATTTACATTTTACTCTGTGGTCCATTTTGAGCTAATTTTTCTCAAAGGTATAAAGTTGTGTTTAGGTTATTTTTTGTTTCTGTTTCTTGGGGTGTGTTGCATGTAGATGTCCAACAGTGCCAGCATCATTTATTGAAAAGACAATCCTTTCTCCATTGAATTGCTTTTGCTTATTTGTCAAATTTGTCTTTGCTTGTTTGTCAAAATTAGGCTTTATGATGAACGTGAGTTTTCAGCCTCTTTGGGTAAATACCAAGGAGCATGACCTCTGGATTTTAAGGAAGAAGTATTCTTTCTTTCTTTTTTTTTTTAAAAAAAAGATACCAAAGTGTCTCCCAAGTGACTGTAGCCTGTTACATTCTCACCAATGTGAATGCGAGTTTCAGCTGCTCTGCATCCTCAGCAGCATTTAATGTTATAAGCTTTCTTTGGTTATAATTGAGCATTTTATATAGTTTTATTTTCTTTTATGTCTTAGTCTAACAATTATACTCCTTTTAAAATTTTAAGTGGTTGCTCTAGATTGTTTCCATATATATTTATAACTATCCTAACCCCACTTATATAATGTAGTTACTTTATAAAAGATTATTTCTAATTCTTGCCTCCCCTCTCTTAACACATTGCTTTTATTTTACTTACACACATACTATAATCACCTAATACATTATTGCTATTTGAACAGTTATCTATTATAATGATTCCCAACCTCCAGGATCTAATGCTGGTAGTCTAAGGTGGGCCTGATGTAATAATAATAGAAATAAAGGCACAATATATGTAATATGCTTTAATCATCCTGAAACTATCTCCTCACCCCTGGTCTGTGGAAAAATTGTCTTCTGGAAAACTGGTCCCTGGTGCCAAAAAGGTTGGAGACTGCTGATCTATTAGATTAATTAAAAATAAGGTAGAAACATTTAAATTTCATTAATTTCCTCTCTGATGTTCTTTCTGTTTTTACATGAATCCAAGTTTCTGACCTATGTAATTTTCCTTCTCCTGGAAGAGCCTTAAAATTTCTTGCAAGGCAAGTGTGCTGGTAGAAAGCTTTCTTAACTATTGTCTCAGAAGGTCTTTATTTCTTTTTCAACTTGAAGAATAATTTCACTGGATGCAAAATTCTAGATTCATAGTTTTTTCCTTTTAACATTTTATTTTACTCCATTCTATTCTTGCTGGCATGGTTTTTGATGAGAAGGCTGATGTATTTTTTTCCCTTATTCTTCCAAATAAAGTATCCTCCTTTGCCCCTATCTCTAAGCTTTCAGGATTTTCTTCATTTTGCATATGATGTTTTTAGAAGTAAATTTTTTGGTATTTGTCATGCTTGATATTCTCTGAGTCCTGTATCTGTGGTTTGGTATTTGTCATTAATTTAAAAAAATCCTCATCCATTAGTGCTTCAAATATTTTTATAGTCCTTCCTCTATTTTCTTTCTAGTACTTCTATACACATATATTACACCTTTGTAATTGTCACCCAGTCCTTGAATATTATTTTCCATATTCTCTTTCTTCTTTCCATATACATTTTGTGTTGGAACATTTATATTGACCTGTATTTTAACAAATTGATTCTTATTCATCTGTGTCCAGTCCACTGATGAAACCATAAAAACATTGCCCATTTTACTTATAAAATTTTTCATTTCTAGCATTTATTTTTATTGTCTTAGAAGTTCCATCCTTCTGCTTGCTGCTGCTGCTAAGTCGCTTCAGTTGTGTCCGACTCTGTGCGACCCCATAGACGGCAGTCCACCAGGCTCCCCCATCCCTAGGATTCTCCAGGCAAGAACACTGGAGCAGGTTGCCATTTCCTTCTCCAATGCATGAAAGTGAAAAGTGAAAGTGAAGTCACTCAGTCGTATCCAATCTTAGCAACCCCATGGACCGCAGCCCACCAGGCTCCTCTGTCCATGGGATTTTCCAGGCGAGGGTACTGGAGTGGGGTGCCATTGCCTTCTCCTCCTGCTTACATTTGTTTTTACTTGCTGTATACTTTTTCCAAATGAGCTCTTGATATGTTAATCATAATTATTTTAAATTTATTATCTGAGAATTAAAAAAACAAGTGCCTTAATCAATTCAGAGATACTTATTTTGTCTCTACAGGTTATGTTTTTTCCTGCTTTTTAACAAATCATGCAAATTTTTGTTCAAAGCTGAACATGAAGTATTGTGCAATGGGAACTGAGGTAATTAGGGGTTTTTCTCAGGTCTTATGTTAATTTTGCTAGTCACTGAGCTGAGCTTTACATATATTATTGCTCTAGATCTCAAAGGCTTTGGTTTCTGATACTTTCTTTATTGCTGTTTAGGTTTCCCTAAAAATTCCTTATAAAATACAGTTTGTGTCTAACAGACTCAGTTTTAATCCACTGGGATTATTCTGTAGTCCAGTTATGTTCTCCAATGTCTTCTGCTTCTGCTAAACTGATCTTAGATCTGACTGTACATGTTTATCTCTCTCCACATCTTGAGGAAGTAGTTTGCCTTGTGACCTCATTCTCTGACAGATCTATGAAAAATCATTGATTTTGAGTTTGTTCATCTTTTTTTGCTGTTGTTGTGAAAGGGGGAGTTGTGACTTCCAAGTGCTTTATTGTTGGAATTGAAACTAGAAATCACTCCAGTGACCTTTCTGAGGTCAGCATGATTTTGACATTGAAAAAGGATACCACAATATAAGAAAAAAAAAAAAGCTTAAAAGCCAAAATTATGGGATATAATAGAATAATTATTTTAATCCATTGTGCTCTAGAGTAGTTTGTTGTGCAGCAAAAAACAACTGAAATAGCAATATATAAAGCTATGTTGTTAGAATAATAGAGTTTGGTAAAATTGCTAGATACAAGTTAATACAGAAAATCAAGGGAGGTTTTATATGCCACCTACAATATGAAAATATAGCTAGAAAAATTTTTTAAGTTACATAAAACATAAGACATAACAAAACAGAAACACTGGGAGAAATCAACAAAAGAGGTAGAGGTCTTATGAAAAATATTAAAACTTTACTGAAAGTTATTAATGAAGACATAATTTATGGATAGGATATATTATTAATGGTAAAAACTCAGTATTCTAAAGGTATTAGTCTATTCAAGTTGGCTTAATTAATAAAATATTCTTTAAAATACTGACAGTTTTTAGTGAAAAATAAAGTGAAAGTGTCTCTCAATCCTATTCAACTCTTTGCGACCGCATGGACTGTAACCTGCCAGGTTCCTCTGTCCAGGGGATTCACCAGGCAAGAATACTGAGTGGGTTGCCATTTCCTTCTCCAGGGCATCTTCCCGACTCAGGGATCAAACTCCTGCCTCCGGCATTGCAGGCAGATTCTTTATCTTTTGAGCCACCAGGAAACTGCCTATTTAATTCTACGAAGCATATGAAAGAAAAACAATAAAGACTATTGCTGCAAAAGAAAAAAAAAGTTTTGAAGGTCTTCTAGCATTTCTTGGAAGAGATGACTTTTAATAAAGCTAATTAATATGAAATACACTGTAGAATGGAGGACTAATGTCTGCAGTGTATGTCTCAGGTGTTCACTTCAGCTAGTAAATCTTTCCTGCCACCCACTCACCCTACATTCCCATCTTAATTTCCAGTGAAAACTTAAGTTTCTAAAAGTTGTTTTTCAAAACAAGATTTTTTTGGCTCCTTATTTACTGCAATACTCAGAGCATTAAGAGGCAACATAGCTATTATGAACAAGGTGGGAGGAAATCATTTTTTTACTTTGAACTTATGAGGTAACATTTGTGTGCATTTCTGAGCTTAGAATGGAGATCTTGGCTCCTACTCCAATGCTACAATGTTATAACTTTACTTGAGATTTTTGAATTACAAAGTTGGAAGAAGAGAACCACCCCTTACTGTTCTCAATTTATTATTTTTCCCTTGTTTCTAGAATGATGATTTCAGAAGCACAGGTGTATTTCATGTAACACAGAATTAAGAGGGAATAAGGTGGTGGAAGGTGGGTAGGACGTTGGTTCTGTCCTAACGTATTTTGGTATTCAGGCTTTCTTTTCCCCATTAAATCAAATTGGTTCAATTTTATAGAAATGAGCTACTAAAGTTAATAAGTCAGAATTCAAGCCTATCTTAAAATAAGACTGTTTCAAAATAGTGTAAATACTATTTGTGTTTAAAGTTTTAAAGTTAAAGCATGACAATAAGAAGAATCTGAATGCCCACACCTGAAAATCCAACATTTTGAAGTCATGCTGAAAACAAGTTGACTATAAAAAGCTCAATAAAATTCCAACTTTCTCCTTTTTCACTGTTAGTATTTACAGGAATTAACAAACACGCTGAAAGGAAACTAACTACAGTCAACATACATAGATTTTCCCTGTGGATTACATGGTTCTTGCTTATTATTTCTTTGATGGCTTAAAACAAAATTCACTTGTAAAAGAATGAAACTAGAACACTTTCTAACACCATATACAAAAATAAACTCAAAATGGATTAAAGATCTAAATGTAAGACCAGAAAATATAAAACTCCTAGAGGAGAACATAGGCAAAACACTCTGACATACATCACAGCAGGATCCTCTAGGACCCACCTCCCAGAATATTGGAAATAAAAGCAAAAATAAACAAATGGGACCTAATTAAACTTAAAAGCTTCTGCGCAACAAAGGAAACTATAAGCAAGGTGAAAAGACAGCCTTCAGAATGGGAGAAGATAATAGCAAATGAAGCAACTGACAAACAACTAATCTCAAAAATATACAAGCAACGCCTACAGCTCAATTCCAGAAAAATAAATGACCCAATCAAAAAATGGGCCAAAGAACTAAATAGACATTTCTCCAAAGAAGACATACAGATGGCTAACAAACACATGAAAAGATGCTCAACATCACTCATTATCAGAGAAATGCAAATCAAAACCACTATGAGGTACCATTTCACACCAGTCAGAATGGCTGCGATCCAAAAGTCTACAAGCAATCAATGCTGGAGAGGATCTGGAGAAAAGGGAACCCTCTTACACTGTTGTTGGGAATGCAAACTAGTACAGCCACTATGGAAAACAGTGTGGAGTTTCCTTAAAAAACTGGAAATAGAACTGCCATACGACCCAGCAATCCCACTGCTGGGCATACACACTGAGGAAACCAGAAGGGAAAGAGACACATGTACACCAATGTTCATCGCAGCACTGTTTATAATAGCCAGGACATGGAAGCAACCTAGATGTCCATCAACAGATGAATGGATAAGCAAGCTGTGGTACATATACACAATGGAGTATTACTCAGCCATTAAAAAGAATACATTTGAATCAGTTCTAATGAGGTGGATGAAACTGGAGCCTATTATACAGAGTGAAGTAAGCCAGAAAGAAAAACACCAATACAGTATACTAACGCATATATATGGAATTCAGAAAGATGGTAACAATAACCCTGTATACGAGACAGCAAAAGAGACACTGATGTATAGAACAGTCTTTTGGACTCTGTGGGAGAGGGAGAGGGTGGGATGATTTTGGAGAATGGCATTGAAACATGTATAGTATCATATATGAAACGAGTTGCCAGTCCAGGATTGATGCGATGCTGGATGCTTGGGGCTGGTGCACTGGGATGACCCAGAGGGATGATACGGGGAGGGAGGAGGGAGGAGGGGTCAGGATGGGGAACACGTGTATACCTGTGGCAGATTCATGTTGATATATGGCAAAACCAATACAATATGTAAAGTTAAAAAAAAATCAACAATTTGCAGGCATCGTCCACAACTCCCCTCCCATTATTTTTGGCAAATCATTATTCTGGCACTGTCAAAACCTGGTCTTTGGCATTTATCAATCTAGCATATATCAAGAGTTTTCATGATCCAAGATTGTACTGCAGTTGAATTCAGTATGTGTGTGTGTGTTAGTTGCTCATTCATGTCCGAATCTTTGCGATCGTACGGACTGTAGCCCTCCAGGATCCTCTGTCCATGGAATTCCCCAGGCAAGAATACTGGAGTGGGTTGCCGTGCCCTTCTCCATGTGAATTTAGTATATTTTACTTCAAATACTTTTAAATATTTAATATTTTTATAATGTAGTACTTGCATAATTTTGAAACTTACAAACACTTGGCAGATGTATTTGCATTTGTGAAAATTGCTAATTGCACCACCCCCATGCATACCTAAATAGTGAAGTGAAGTCGCTCAGTCGTGTCCGACTCTTAGCGACCCCATGGATTGCAGCCTAACAGGCTCCTCTGTCCATGGGATTTTCCAAGCAAGAGTACTGGAGTGGGGTGCCATTGCCTTCTCCTAAAGAAACTACAATACAGGGAGTTAAATTTTTTCTATGATATGCTTTTTTGCCTAAAAATACTTTAATAATTCTAAAAGTAATTTTGGAAGGAATGGGGGAGGACGGAAGAGCTGAATTATTATTGCAGGGTCTCTGATTAGTGCTTTTTGTCCAATCCAGTGAGGTAATTAAAAATTTATAAGAATATACATATAAATGAATCACTCTGCTGTACACCTGAAACTAACACAATATTGTACATCAACTATACTTCAAGAAAAAAAATTGAATTAAAAAACCAAAAGATTTATAACCTAAATAAGACTGAATAAATATTCCAAGTGTCTTCATAGTTGGTCATAGGGGTCATTCCAATTGGAAAACAAGACTTCAGATGCTATTTCCTCTAGTAAGCTAATTGCAAACAAATGTTCCTTTTGTCAGAAAGGAAGGAAAAAATATTAAGCCCAGTGGAAAAGGCCTTTCAGTGTTTGGTGCTAGTTTCTGGCAGGCTATACAGTCCAAAGATCTCATTTTTTCCTTTTGGTTCTCTTTAAGGGTTGCCTGGGCTCCATTATGTTACTCCTAATTCAACTTCTATTCTTGAACTTAAGGATTTCTCATAACTGGAACTGTTTGGTGCTAGAGATTCTAATACTCCTCATTATAGTAATCCCCACATCTATTGGCCAAGAGGAAATAAACAAGGCCACCCCAGGGCTCAAAGTGCTAACCTACAGGATTCCAGAAGAACAACAATAAGATGCAAGAGTTGGAGGGAAATACCAAATGTGCTAACAGAACTGCTGGTACAAAGAAGAAGCCACTTTGAAAAACTTGATTTGAGCCCTTAAGCTGTGAAGGGAAAAACACCCAGCGCACTAAAGAAAGCAAGCCCAATAAATAGAAAGAACAAGCAGCTTTATTCTTTATTCCATACGTGCATTACCCGAGTTTTCTGTTTGAAAGACCTTGAGGGCTGGATAACTATTCACCACTGTATTAATTGGTCAAGTTAAATGACTTGCCCTGCATTCGCTCTAACTCCCACATTTTCTGTATAACCATTGGCCACCTGGACTCGGCACGTTCTCACACATGGTCATTAACTCTGAAAACTAGTGCAAGCCAAACAAAGCCGGAGGAATAAATGAGTTGCCATAAGAAAACAATTAAAAAGTCACCTGTTGTGAAAAGACATATTTAATCAAACCTGGGCAAAGAGACCACCCAAGATTACACAGTTTTCCTACAAGTCTGGTATTTACAATACAGGTGAATTTTTGTGAATGAGTGACTGTGATGAAAATATATCTAGTTGATATGGGTGAGCACTAAAAATAAAAGTTTCTGATATAAGAAACTTTCAATATATTTATTATTTATAAATAGTGAGTATCTATTTTTTCTTCTTAAAGACCAAAAGTAAACTATATTTTATACAAATTTGATCATTATATTATACAATATCTGCAACTTTTGATTAGACTGCTCATTGTATTCATCCATATTTGAGCAATAAACTATACTAAAATTTGAAAGATGAATGAGTTATTTTTCTGCTTAGGAATAAAATCATCATGGAGATGCCTATGTACTATTTCCCAAATCTTCCAACTGATCACTTTTTTCCTCAGGACAGATTCTTGCAAACACAGCCTTTAAATTTCCAACATAAACATTTCAAATTAATTAAAATGATTGCATCACAGTTAAATTTACTGTTACAAAATTTTAAGGGTTGCTTGGGCAACCCTAAAATTAATGGAGGAAAGCATTCATCGCACTTTTACCAAAAAAAAAAAAAACTGAAGTCCACAATAGAATATATGATTTATGTTAAATGCTTTGAGGAGAAAATAGTCACCCACTTTCAATTATACATGAAAACACAATAAAAAGGAAAATGTACATTTGTTGTTGAATGAAGGGCAATTTAATGGTATTAAGGAATACAATTAAGTTATAATATTAAATCAAATATTACCATCAATGCTAGACAATTTCTCACTTAAAAATGGCAATGGAAATGGTAAATCATTATTGTCCCTGTTCTAAGAATTTTATTAAGAAACTGTTTTCTAAAGAATACCATTTGCCTTACATAAATTTTATGCAGAATTTGAATGTTTTGCCTAAATTTCATAGAGAGGCGACTAAAAAATTGAACTTGAGATTCCATATCTCTAAAATGGGAACAGATATTTGTGTGTGTGGCAATGGCACCCCACTCCAGTGCTCTTGCTTGGAAAATCCCACGGACGGAGGAGCCTGGTGGGCTGCAGTCCATGGGGTTGCTAAGAGTCGGACACGACTGAGCGACTTCACTTTCACTTTTCATTTTCACGCATTGGAGAAGGAAATGGCAACCCGCTCCAGTGTTCTTGTCTGGAGAATCCCAGGGACGGGGGAGCCTGCTGGGCTGCCGTCTCTGGGGTCGCACAGATTCGGACACGTCTGAAGCGACTTAGCAGCAGCAGAGTTGCCATAGCATGCAAAGTGGATGAGAACATAGAGGACTAGGATCAAAATTTGCCACTTACAAGTTGCATGACCCAAGACAACTTTCTTAAACTATCTGTGCCACACTTCTCTCATCTGTAAAATGGGCATAATGCTAACACCTACCTGATAGACTTATGAGATGCAAATATTCACTGTAAGTCAAGTACTATCATACAAGGGCTATTTGTGAGTTATTGATGATTTTGCTGTCCTTTCATATTTCACATGTTTCTTATGAATTCAAGAGAGAAAATATATAAATTCTCCATGAACATTTCAAAGCATTTCTTTATATAATTCATGATTAGATATTATAAACATGTTTCCATGATTTTGATTTTGAACCAGGCTTACAGAGACAAAATGTAGTCATAAAAATAATGCTAAATTAATTTTACATTTGATTAATTTACAACTAATGAGATAGCAAGAGATGATAGATGTTTGTGTTCTAGACTATCAGAGAAATGCAAGTGTGTGCAACAAAATGATGCTTAATATTTGTCTTTGTAGGCCACTCAAGATCTTTCTATTATCTTCCACTTTATCTATATGACATATACAATATAGTAAAATACTAGAAATAGTCTGCTGCTGCCGCTGCCAAGTCACCTAAGTTGTGTCTGACTCTGTGCGACCCCATAGACGGCAGCCCACCAGGCTTCCCCGTCCCTGGGATTCTCCAGGCAAGAACACTGGAGTGGGTTGCCATTTCCTTCTCCAGTGCATGAAAGTGAAAAGTGAAAGTGAAGTCACTCAGTCGTGTCCGACCCTCAGCGACCCCATGGACTGCAGCCATCCAGGCTCCTCCATCCATGGGATTTTTCAGGCAAGAGTACTGCAGTGGGGTGCCATTGCCTTCTCCAAGAAATAGTCTACAGAGTTTAAACTCAGTATGCCCAAAACAGCCCTTATAAATTTTCTTCTTCATATCTATTATGGCATTTCTAGATTGACCTATATATATATAATGGTATTGCCCTTATAAATTTTCTTCTTTATATTTATCATGACATTGCTAGATTGACCTTCAACAATTATTGTCCTTTTTTTATCTGCCAGGGTTTCATATTTACATTCACTGTATCACATGTTCCTACGTATTCTACCCCTTTTGCTTCCTGATGCCTTGGTTCAGGCCCTCCTCCTCTTGTAAACTGAACTGCTATAATTGTTTTCTTCTTGTTCTCTCAAACTTGGGTCTTCTTAAGTCTGCTTGCCAAACTGTCTGTATAACCTCCCTAACAGGCAGACTCCCCATGTATCCGCATCCTCACCGGCCATAGAACAAAGTTTAATTTTATCAGCATATTATAAGAGGTTTTGACCTCATCTTGCCTGCACTCTTTCTTCTTCCTCCTATTCTTGCCATATCAAACTCCTAGCCATTCTTGAGAACGTGCCCATGTTCTTCTGTGACTTCACGCTTTTACACTGTTTGCTCTGCTGGGGACTCTCTTCCTTTTATTTATTTTTAATTGGAGTATAATTGCTTTACAACACTATGCTAGTTTCTGCTGTGTAACAGTGTGAATCAGCTACATGTCTATATATATTCCATCCCTCTTGAGCCTCCATTCTTCCTTTTTCTAATCAGTGAATTACCCTCATCTCTCATGAATTATCAGTGTCACCTTTTCAAGTTCTCATCTGACACCTGGAATAGACACTTCCCTCCCCCTCTATCCTAACACAGTGTCGTATACTGTCTTCCACTGTAAAATTTACGACACTCTTGAAATTGTCTGCTCCTAATTTTCCACCATTGAACTAGAAGTTACATTTAGGCTGGTTATTCATCTGATTCTTAAATTTATTTTTCCTTTGATGCTGCCATATTTTTTTCTGATAAGGAAATTTTTTAAAATTCTAAGATTTATTATACCATTATGTTATAGAATAATGGCTGTTTGTAACATCAAAAGTTGGACTATTATACCATTAGTGAAAATAAATCTTTTATATAATTATTAATATGTATGAACATTTGAATAAAGTTCTTTGTTGTTGTTTGTTTTTATATTTGATTTTTCTTTTATGTGGAAGTGTGAAAACCCTATAATGGGCTAGAACCAGTTTAGGACCTCACTATTGGGAACCCCTGATTTAATATACTAATTTAGTTTGAACTAAGGTTCAAGGGTAATTGAAAGAGACTCCAAAAGCTTATTTGTGTGATTATTTGGAAATGTGCTGCACTTAGTATAGGGCCAGGGACTGAATATCTTTGATAAAGATTCACTGAATGAATGAACATGTTAAGAATGACCACTTAGTTCATTACTAATTCACATAATTTGTGGGATGATGTATCTTACATCAAGGTCAAATTACAGGTGATTATTTCGATTCTATCTTTTTGCTTCTAACCTGTTTTCCTTTTACTTTTGCTACCCTAATTCATGTTTTTCTTCTTTTTATTCCCTTGCATTTAATAAATTTTCACATTAAAAACTCTTCATTTTTCTTTAATTTAAAAATATTTATTCAACAATACTGCACAATTTTTTTAGTCTCAGGTTTATTTTATACCAAATTAGCAGAGATATCATTTCTATTCATGAGTAATCTTATTTTTTAAAATTTAATGTCATGAAAGTCAGATTTTTACTCTTGTGATTCCTTTATATAAGTGGCCACATCATAATCGTTATTTAATAGTTATAAGAAAGGATTCTTTTTGATATTTGGCAAAACTAATACAATTATGTAAAGTTTAAAAATAAAATAAAATTAAAAAAAAAAAAAAAAAAGGAACAGGTAGGAATTTCTGACTTCCAAAAGAGAAAGGAAAACACTCGAACTGGAGAGAGAGCAGCTGTAATTCTTATCCTGCTTTGGAACGCTTAAATTCCAGTGTGGGCTATAACAAAGGAGTGGTTTTATCTCCCCTTGTTCAAGTTTATTCATTCCTAAAAAGGGGAGGAGAGAGTTTCTGTTAATCTTTCTCAAAAATAAGTTATATGAGCAAACGCAGCAAAAGTATTTTGGACTTCTCAGAAGAGTCAATAAGAACAACTAATAGTGTCATTATCATAAAATATTGAAGTATTTTATCATGATATCAAGTCTAATGAAAATCCAAGTGTGTTCAAAGGCTCATTTTGCAGTATTATACTATTATTTGGTTATTATTAGTTGTGAATAGTTCCAAACAACAGCCTAGCTGGATCAGGAATTTAATCCTGATCAGTTGTGGGTTTCCTCAAAATGCTCTTTTGACAGAAGGAATGTAGTTTAAGTTATTAGTGTCCCTTTTTGAGAGTTTTCTATTACAATTTTTTCTTGAATTATAATTTTAATATACTCAGGGTCTACCAAATAATTTTTAAAAAATGAAAAAGAAAATTGTTGCCCTGTTGCCCTGTTTCTCCTATGGCTCTGAGAAAATGCAGAGGGTTCAGGTCTGGCAGAGAGACCACCAGCAAAGAACAGCTGTCTTAGGAAACAGCAGGAGAGAGTGCTCCAGGAAGGATAGGAGGAACCCCACCTCGAGGGCTGTACCATGAAAGAGTGTGTGTCCGGAGGGTGAAAGGCAGGAGACTATGAATTTCTGAAACTCTTAAATAAAATGGCCCAGCAACATGAAATGAGAAACACTTCCAATATTATGTAAACCCAAAAGAGAAATGTCCCAAGGAAATGCAACTCAAGATATTCTCTAACTTGACTATTCACTAAATGAACGTAAAGTGTTTTTTAAGTGAATGTTAAAAGTCACCAGTATTTTCTTTAGGCAACAATTTCATGAACACTGGTGGACAGCAAAATGAATTAAATGTATTAATTTCTTATTTTCAGTGATGCTAATGATGCTGACCATTTACATTAAGGGAAATCTCTACCTCTTCCCACTGAGGACTTATCACTTTGCATTTTTTTTTCTTTTAAATCTCTTTTTTAAAATGTTGCTCAGACCATCTTCTTCCTAATGCCTTCCGAGAGCACATTCCTTCTCTGATGGACAACCGCATTATTTATCTTATGCACCTCTGTCCAACTGTTTCTGGTTCTGTGCTCAGTCATGTCCAAATCTTTGCAATCCCATGGACTACAGCACACCAGGCTTCCCCATCCTTTGCTGTCTCCTGGAGTTTGCTCAAACTTATGTCCATTGAGTTGGTGATGCTGTCCCACCATCTCATCCTCTGTTGCCTCCTTCTCCTCTTGCCCTCAATCTTTCTCAGCATCAGGCTTTTTTCCCATGAGTCAGCTCTTCACATCAAGTAGCCAGAGTATTGGAACTCCAGCTTCAGCATCAGTCCTTCCAATAAATATTCAGGGTTGATTTCCTTTAGGACTGACTGTTTTGATTTCCTTCCTTCCAAGGGGCTCTCAACAATCTTCTCTAGCACCACAGTTGAAAAACATCAATTCTTCAGTGCTCAACCTTCTTTTCGGTCCACTCTTACATCTGTACATGACTACTGGAAAAACCATTATCTTTCACTATATGGTATATTTCTGGTTCTGGTATATACCCAATATATTCCTGTCTTGCATATTGCTATGTGTGTATGGAATTGTTTTATAGCCTTCATTGACTTCCAGTTTGTCATTGGATCAAAGGGTTTCATGTGACCATTTTCTTTGAAGAAACATTGCATCTTTTTCTTTGCTTAGCATGTGGTCAAATAAGTAGTGTTCCTGAGGTTTCTACTCCATTTTAAAAATTGGAATATAATTGCTTTACAATGTTGTGATAGATTCTGCTGTATAGCTTCATAGAGTCCTGTACTCTGAAGACCTCAATTTGGGACATGGCGGAAGTAACTCTTGTGTAGGTAAGTCTCCTTGTTGCTTTGTCCTCAAACACAGACACAGATACACACACATGTATTTATAGCTATGTTTCATTGCATTCTCATGAATGTTAATAGCAAGCATTTATGAATGGGCTCCCCAGGTGGCACTAGTTGTAAAGAATATGCCTGTCAATGCAGGAGACACGGGACTCAGGTTCGATCCCTGGATTAGGAAGATCCCCTGGAGGAGGGCATGGCAATCCCCTCCAGTATACCTGCCTGGAGAATCCCATGGACAGAGAAGCCTGGAGGGCTACAGTCCATGGGGTCACAAAGAGTTGGACATGACTGAATCGACTTAGCATGCACACACAGGAATTTTTCAACAAGAATATATACTTTATTTCTCCGTATAGTCTTCCTTGGCAAGTGCATTCAGCACTAATATCTCTCTTCACTGTGCTACTCAGATGTGTGCTGAATTTCTCAGCAATAAGATCTCTGAAAAGGGAGCACCCTTAGTGCAGAGAGTTTCAGGAACTTTCCCAGGCTCAGAGTCTTTAAATAAGCTGATGTGTAGAAAGATGTTAATATAAAGCAGGTGCTCTGAAAATTAGATATTATTACAGAAGACGTGTATTATATACAATTCTTATTTAATCAATTGATTTAGGATAATTTTGTCTTTTTGTATCCAAGATTCTATGCCCCTTTAAGTACTTACCGAAGCACTTATCGTTACTGTCTTGCACAGCATTTTCACTTTAGCAAAGTAGACAAAGTAATTGATAATTGTTTGAATGAAAGCAGGAAGGCAGGGGGCAGGGAAAAGAGTTAGAGGAAATATGCTGTACCCAGAATAACAACAAAATCCCACCAAAGCATAAGGTTGGTATTGGTTAAGAGCAGGAACTGGGTGGGAGATGGAGGCTCTTGGAATAGCTTCCCAATAATATTATAGAAGAAAGCTGAAAAACCTATAAAATCACAGTTGTATAAAACTAAAAATGTGACCATCATTTAGTCCCAAGACTGTGATGTCTTGACCTTTTATATTCTCATAATTTTCTATTAAGGTATCAAATACAAAAAAAATGATGCACAATTATAAACAATCAAGTATAATCATTTTCTAAAAGGCATAGAATTCATTAAGAGAAAACAATATTAATGGAAACTGCAATGCACGGTTATAGCCAAAAAAAAAAAAAAAATCTACAAAATAGATTCCAGGAACATTACAATAAAATGTTAGACAAAGTGGGAACCAGGAAGGGAAATGAGTTTTAACAGAAAGAAAAGAAGTTTAACAACCTCTTGTGGCTCAAGGGAGAAAAAGCTCACCCACATTGCTCCCTTTAAGAGTTTATCCAGATTTAACTAGCTGCGTGGAGGTTCCCATATGGCTATTAAAGAATTATACTATCAAATAGAAAAATAATAAGTATATTAAAAACAGTATATAATCATGCTATTAGAAGGGAAGGGCCATGCCATGAGCACATTATGTTTAAGAGTTTAGAAGAGCAGGTACTCAATAAACGGCATGCACAGGGCAGGCTTTGAAAGCTTACTTTCTAAATCCAATATGTAACTAAATAAATAATGCAGCCTTGATAACCCTCAAAATAGAAAGTAAATGGTCCATTAAGAGAACACATTAAGCCTCTTATTGACTCATGCATGGACCCTTCAAGTGCCCATTATTAGGCAAATGCTCCCATCAATCGTATTACCTACATAGAAAACAGTCTTCTTAAATACACTTTCAGGCCATGAATTCCCCATTCTTAGTCAGCTATTGACCAATATTTCTAATTTAATGTTTCAGAATTTTATAAAAATGTTACTTCTTCTTTTTTTTTTTTTTGCCTTAAAGTTGCATTTTTAAATGGTAAGGTTTATTTTTAGGAAGCATTAGCCCTAGAACTAGCCTGGAACAGAAATGTCCTTTGGGGTTCAAAGCTCTCATTTATACTGTCACCTTGAGAGGGATAAAGCTGTAGGATTTTTTTTTTTTTCAATTACACTGTATTCAAAGACAAAAGAAAGCTGAGGGCGGAAGAATTGATGCTTTTAAACTGTGGTATTGGAGAAGACTCTTGAGAGTACCTTGGACTGCAGGGAGATCCAACCAGTCAATCCTAAAGGAGATCAGTCCTGAATATTCATTGGAAGGACCTATGCTGAAGCTGAAACTCCAATATTTTGGCCACCTGATGCGAAGAACTAACTCACTGGAAAAGACACTGATGCTGGGAAAGAGTGAAGGCGGGAGGAGAATGGGATGACAGAGGATGAGATGGTTGGATGGCATCACTAACACGATGGACTTGAATTTGAGTAAGCTCCGAGAGTTGATGATGGACAGGGGAACCTGGCCTGCTGCAGTTCATGGGGTCACCAAGAGTTGGACATGACTAAGCCGACTGAACTGACAAAGATAAATTAGCATTGTGAGACATTATTATTTTTTAAATTATTGGAGTATAGCTGCCTTACAGTGTTGTGTTAGTTTCTGCTGTACAACAAAGTAAATCAGCTATATGTATACATATATCCCCTCTTTTTTGGATTTCCTTCCCATTTAGGTGCCTCTGTGTGTGCGCTATGTCACTTCAGCTGTGTCTGACTCTGTGTGGCCCTATGGACTGCAGCCTGCCAGGCTCCTCTGTTCATGGGATTCTCCAGGCAAGAATACTGGAGTGGGTTGCCATGCCCTCCTCCAGAAGATCTTATTTTGGTGTCTACAGAGCATTAAGTAGAGCTCCTTGTACTATAGTATATATGTGTGAAGGACATTATCTTCCAACAAATATCAAAGATACAAAACAGACTCGACGGTTCATTTGATGTATGATGTACAAGGATGCTATACCTGTCTCCTGAGTGGAGAATTCAATTCATACTGACCTAGAAGACATGTGATTCCAAATGTATTGGATTTCAAGCAGATTCATACCTAAGCTGTCTAAATTGCTTTTTTTTTTTTCTCCTTCTAGATATCTAAATGGGCGATGTCCTTCAGTGTGGATTTCAGGCACACCTTAAAACTTAAGTGTTAAAACTGTCCACTCTACCACCATCCAACCTTGAATTCAAAGCTGCTCTACTTTGGTTGGAGAACTTAAACTCTGTGATATAGTTTCTTTTATTTCCAGCATAGAACACTTTCCAAAATTGTTTCTCCTCAGCTCTTGCAGATCAAATATTTTCTCTGCCTTTTTGATCTGTATTTTTGTTGCAGAGAAGGAGCCAGTTCTGACTCCATCTTGGAACTGTTTCTTTGACTTATTATTCTAATTGCTTTTGTTATTTTTATAAAAACAAAAGCTTTATTACTTTTGTTACCATTGTCATACAAAATGGCTGACTGTTAAACTAAAGTGCCCTTGTTCAGAACCCTGCCCACCTGCAGATGGCAGGAAAGAAGAAATTAACATATCCCCTGTCTGAGGCTTTCCATTCTAGGAGATGTTTGCAAGATTAATGGACTTTTTACTTTGCTTCCTCAACTCCCTCCATCTCTGATCTATTAAAGAACCTGGCATCCGGACCCAGATAAGATGGTTATTTTGAGGTGCTAGCCTGCCATCTTCTCAGTCAGCAGAGTCCCTGAATAAAGTGTCTTCCTTGCTTCAGCCCCTCATCTCTCAGATTCATTGGCCTGTCATGCAGCGAACAGAGTGAACTTGGACTCAGTAAAGTTTTACTGAGTTTGTCACATCAGATAGCTTTCCTTTTGGTATAATTTTTCCCCTGGTCTTCTCAAGCTAGACTTTTTGTCATCTGGGTTCTTTCTCTAGTCATAGATTCTCTCTCTTTCTCTTTTTTTTTCTTTTTTCTTTTTTTTTGGATGTGGACCATTTTTAAAATCGTATTGAATTTGTTACAGTATTGTTTCTGTTTTATGTTTTGGCATTTTGGCCACAAGGCATGTTGGATCTTAGCTGCCTGATCATAGGTCGAACCCCGCATCCCCTGCATTGGAACGCCAAGTCAACTGGACCTCCACGAAAGTCCCATCTAGACACAGATTCTCATTATTCCCATGCACCCACCACATCTGGACTAACATGGACTATTATTACAGGCTTAGTCAAACAATTTGTGGTAGTTCTATCAGCATTCCCCATTGACGGCTAGGTAAATAATGGTTTTTTTTTTTTTTTTTTTTTGGTCTGTAGAAAAGAGGTCAATGTAATACACATTTAATTTGAGAAGGGTTTAGTCATTACATAAGTCATTATTCAGATAAAGCTGCTCAGCAGTTAATACATCTGGGAGTGAATTAAATGTGTGTCATGTGGAATCTGTTTGACACAATTTTTAATTTCTAAAACATTTGTGAAGAGGAAGTTGATGATATTCTTTCCTTCAGCTAAAAGAGCAAGGTTAAGTGAAGGTTGTGTGCAAAGGGATGGGGAAATGTATCTGGAAGAAGTATCCAGGGAAGGAGGAGAGGGGGAAACGTGAGAAAGGAGAAAATAAAGGGGAATGGGAGGAAATAAAGGAGGAGAAGACAGGAGTGAAAAGGAGAGAAGACTGAGTGAGAGAGGAGGAGGTTGGGGCAAGGAAGGAGAGGGGAGAAAGGAGAATGGGAATAGCATTAGTTTCAGGAGTGGCATTGTTAAAGTAAAATAGTCATTTTACTTGGTATAAATTATATGCGAAATCATTATAAATTATATGCTAAATATTGAAATCTTTATTCTATATCTGTAGAATTAGAGAAGAGCTGATACACACGTGCACACACACACATATCAATAATATTCTCTTTATATTATTATATATGTTATATGTCGTTTAGAAATGAATTTATATGTGTCTTGTACATGTTTTCCAAAGAAACACTGGAAAGAAGAGAACTTTAGCTATTCCCTGATAATTACCCTTTCTCTCCTTCCAATCTAGTGTCTACTAAAACCACAATTATGCATTTAGAGTTATACAAACAGACATGCAGATACACCTTCACATCATCTCAACTTCTCTTTCTACAGCTTTCACAGTAGGATGTAAATCTGCATTTTAGGTTGACTCCAAGCAGCATGAGTAAGTCTACAGTGTGAGAACTCTGCAATGGCAATTCAAACTTCTGAGAAATACCATGGTAACCAGACCATCAGTTTGGTGAAGATGTCAACCCTCCAAAATACAAAAATTAGTAACAGAAGCAACAGGGAATGATTGGAAAAAGTGAAGAAATAAATTCATATCTTGTCAATAAAATTATTTTTGTTGCTTTAGAATTTAATAAAGTTTATACTTTTTGTTAGTCATTAATAAAGTTTATACTTTATTAATAAAACTTATACTTTTACAAATGCATGTTTGCCATTTGTCTTTTTAGTCTTTAAATTTCTTTATCCATTTTTCTATGGGAGTATGTGCATTTTCTTTGCACTTTATTTTGAAATTGAAATTTAATTTTTACCTAATTAATATGTGCCCAGTTTTAATATTTACTTAATAAACTTTAGAATGAACAAAAGCAGTCCTTTGCCTTGTCCCTTCTTATCTTTATTTAAGCTACTCTGAAGTCCATTATGTAATTTTAGTTATTTCTTTTAGGATTTACCTGTATATCTAAATGATATATTAAACTGATATATTTTAAGGGTTCACTTTATACATAATCTATTGAATTTCTATTATGAAAGTTATATATTTAGTTCATTTATCCCTTATTTCTCCTCAACACATAATTCAGTACCAACTCTCAATATTGTTAAGCAATAATTTTAATTAGAATTTATTTGTTAAAAGTTAAGAACTGTGGTTATCTTATTTAAAATTAAGTCTTATGTTTTCCTGACTTGCACCCAAATTTTTATTTTATCTGGAGTCAACAATTCTGTTTTGTCTTTTTTTTTCCTGTTTGATTTTCCCTGTACCTATCATTAACTTTTCAACATACTCTTCATCACATGTGTAAAATTTAGGTCTATATCAAGCAATTATGCAGTCCTAGTTTACCCTGAGAGATTTTTGCTGAGTTCTGTAGTCGACTATTCTGACTGAAACTGGTCTCTCTCTGAGTATTGATTCACAGCTTTCACCTGGAAGCTTTCTTTACCATAAATCGGTGTTTATTTCATAGTGCATCTATTTCTTGAAGGCCCTGAGTTGCTTGACATGCTTCCCTTGTCAGCATAGCTTCTATTGACTATCTTTAAAAGAGTACAAGGGAGATGATTTTTTTGTTAAGCTAACATGTCTGAACTTGATCTATACTTATAATTAATTAATAGCTTGATGGAGTATGGAAGCCAAGCTCAGAGATTGTTCTTTCTCGGAATGTTCACAATGCTTCATTATTGTTTGGTGTCTAGTATTATTACTGAGACATTTAACACCATGCTCAGTCAAATGTTTTCTGTGCTTACTTTTTGCTTTTCTCCTTTCTGGGAACTTTTGGGATCTGTTCTTTCTTCTTGGGGTTCTAGTATTCAAAGCAACAATGGTAGAATAGTTACCAAATTTTCCAAGAGACATGAATGAATGTATTTTAAAAGCCCAGATAATCCCAAACAGAATACGTTCAAACAAACTCACATCAAGAAACATCATAATCAAGCTGCTGAAAATTAAAAATAAAGGAAAAAAAATCTTGAAAGTAATGAGAGAGAAAAATAGTGGGAAATCAATTTGAATAACTGGTCTTATCAGAAGTAGAAGGGGTTCAATGTTTTTCAAGTGCTGAAGGAAAAGAACTCTTAACTTCAAATCCTACCCTGGGGAAACAGTCTTTAGGAACCAAGGAAAAATCATGGCAGTCTTAGATGAAAAAATTGGGGAAAAAAAATTAGCTGATCTAAAAAAGGATTAAAGAAAGTTATCTGATAGAGGACATGATGACAATAGAGTCTTGGAACATTCAGAGGAAAGAAAGAATAACGAAACGAGTGAAACAAATCTAAATACATTTTACTTCTGCTGACTTTCCTAAATTATGTTTTATTGTTGAAGTAAAAACTATGACACTATTTGATACAGTTCTAAATGTATATAGAGGAAATATTTAAGATTATTATAAATGGGATGTTAAAGGAAGCCATGTTTCTGCCACTCAAACTTTATATTGTGGATAAAGCCTGGTTTCTCATTGTCAGGGACAGACATTAAAAATGAGGGAAAAAAGGAACTCTCTTGCATTACTGGTGGGAATGCAAACTGATACCACCACTATGGAGAACAGTATGGATATTCCTTAAAAAACTAGGAAAAAAACCACAATACAACCCAGCAATACCACTTCTAGGCATATCCCTGAGGAAACAGAACCTGTAAAAGACACATGTACCCCAATGTTCACTGAAGCACTATTTACAATAGCTAGAACATGAAATGGAGAAGGAAATGGCAAACCACTCCAGTATTCTTGCCTGGAAAATTCCATGGACATAGGAGCCTGGTAGCTCATGGGGTGGCAAAGAGTCAGACGTGACTAAACGACTAACAACAGGACCTGAGAGCGATCTAGATGTCCATCAACAGATAAATGGATAAAGAAGCCTTGTTACATATATAAAATGGAATAGTGCTGCTGCTAAGTCACTTCAGCCATAAAAAGGAATCCATTTGAGTCCGTTCTAATGAGGTGGATGAAACTTACTTCACATTATACAAAGTGAAGTAAGTCAGAAAGAGAAAAACAAATATCAACTGTTAATGCATATATATAAAATCTACAAAGATGGTACTGATGAACCTATGTGCAGGGCAACAGCAGAGATGCAGACATACAAAACAGATTTATGGACATGGACTGGGGAGAGGAAGGAGAGGGTGAGACGAATGGAGAGAGTAGCAAGGAAGCATGTACAATAACATATGTAAAATAGATAGTCAGTGAAAATTTGCAGTATGACTCAGGGAACTCACAATGGGGCTCTGTAACAACCTAGAGGGTTAGGATGGGGTGGGATGTGAGAGGAAGGTTCAAAAGAGAGGGGGACATATATATATCCATGGCCAATTTATGTTGATGTATGGCAGAAATCAAACCAATATTGTAAAGCAATCATTAATCAATTAAAAATAAATATATTTTCAAAAAAAAAATAAAGAGACAAGACTAGTATAAAACTTGTGGTGTTGTGCCAGTTTCAGTTATACTAACATGAAGCTACATTTAAAAAAAATTAAATATGTACAGACATGTTGATATACATATGGGTGAATATGTATATACATATATTTATTTTCTAGTTCATGTTATTCTAAAAGTAATCATACCCACTCAGCAATGAGCAAATTTGTTATTTAGATTTGCTGTTTTCTAATAAAAGGAAATAGATGCTTCTAGGTCTAAGCAGAAAAAGTACAAGATGAACTTGGAACATCAATCATTGGTGGTAGAAAGTAATGAACTATTTAAAAAGGAAAGTTCCATGTCAAAAGAACTGAGAGGCTAACTTCAAAAAGCAATCAGTGACAAAATCTGGGACATTTTAAAACCACAAAATAATAAAGCTAGTAATATATAAACTAAAGTGAATAAACTAAAATGAATATTCATGTATTTACATTGATATAAATATATATATATATAAATAAATAAACAGATGGATGGCTAGATATTAGATAAAGGACAACTTTCCTTATAGTTGTGAATTTGAACATACAAACAGAGAAAAATGCATAGAACTTGAAAGTCACCATTTTGTGGATACATTGTAATTATCCTCTCTTGTCAAGCTTCCCAAGTAGCCCAGTGGTAAAGAATCCACCTGCCAATGCCGGAGACTCAGATGTAGGTTAAAAATCCCTGGGTCAGGAAGATCCCTTGGAGTAGGAAATGGCAACCCACTCCAGTATTCTTGCCTGGGAAATCCCATGGACAGAAGAGGCTGAGGAGCAACAGTTTATTGGTTCACAAAGAGCCAGACACAACTGGTCATGCACATGCAATATCATCAGTGTGCTAGAATTAGTTGGGGAAATTATTATGAAAAACAGGATACTTATTCATTAAAAGTGAAATAATATGGCTTGAGTTCAGTTCAGTTCGGTTCAGTCGCTCAGTCGTGTCTGACTCTTTACGACCCCGTGGATGGCAGCACACCTTGAAATTCAACAATAAAAAACGAAAAAAAAAAAAAAAAACCACAAAAAACTGCGCTCATGCATCCAGTCCCATCACTTCATGGCAAACAGAAAGGGAAACAGTGACAGACTATTTTCTTGGGCTCCAAAATCACGGCAGACGGTGACTGCAGCCATGAAATTAAAAGATGCTTGCCCCTTGAAAGAAAAGCTATGACAAACCTAGACAGTGTATTAAAAAGCAAAGACATCATTTTACTGAAAAAGGCCCATATAGTCATAGCTATAGCTTTTCCAGTAGTCATGTATGGATGTAAGAGTTGGGCCATAAGAAGGTTGAATGCCAAAGAATTGATGCTTTTGAATTGTGGTGCTGGAGAAGAGTTTTGAGAGTCCCTTGGACTGCAAGAACATCAAACCAGTCAATCCTAAAGGAAATCAGTCCTGAATATTCATTGGAAGGACTCCAGCTGAAACTGAAGCTCCAATACCCTGGCCACTGATGCAAAGAGCTGACTCATTGGAAAAGACCCTGAGGCTGGGAAAGATTGAATGCAAAAGGAGAAGAGGGAGGCAGAGGATGAGATGATTAGATAGCATCACCAACTCAATGGACAGGAAGTTGAGCAAACTTTGGGAGATAGTGGAGGACAGAGGAGCCTGGTGTGCTGTAGTTCATGGGGTCACAAGGAATCAGACATGACTTAGTGACTGAAAAACAGCAAAAATGTTTAAGCAAAAATAAATCTCTAGTATGACTTCTGTCTCTAGCTTACAACCTGATTGTTCATTAGCTATAGTTTCAAATTTGTTAGTATAAATACATTGAAATATTTTGAGCTCCGTATTAAAGAAAATAGAGTTACACTGCATGAAATAAGTTTAACATTCTGAATTTGATCCTATAGGATTTAAAGTTAAAATCTCTTATGAAAATTTGTTACCACAGTTACATTAATTTTAAATTCAGATTTAGATTTATCTGTAACTTATAAATTTAAACTTTTATAATGTCTTCCTGTCTTTTATGTAAACCTTTAATAACTGAATAAAAACCAAGCACAGATTAGGAAGTACTAAAATAAAGCAGACCCTTATCATCATATCTTTTCCAAATAAAGTTATCCAGTAAAAATCTTTACAGGCAAGCCCTGTTTGCCAAAGAAACTATGTATAAATGTTTGTGTTTCGGACACAGAGTAAATTATAAACTGTGTAGTAATTTTTCATGATTGGCAAAGAACAGAGTATACGGGGGTTTTGAATATTTTACATAGTTTTGTTCACATTTATCCTCAATTAGGCATTTGGTACATGTGAAGGCAATATTGGAATTGAGATAAAATATTTACACTTTATGTTTTGTGTAAGGCTAAAAAGAAGATAACATCTTACTGGACAGTTTAAATTGGCTGGAATTTGACCAGTTAGAATGAATAACTTTGCATGAAAATCTTTATCTAGATGGTCAGAATTTAGATGGGTAAGCTGCCTGATTAATTCCAGATTTCAAATATTTTCTTTCCAAATTTTCTTCCTGCCAAGATAATTATCAGGAACAATATAGATGAGTACAAATGGTTTTGGAAAATCTTATGTTGTTTAGGGTTAAAAATAAGTTCATGATATTTAAACTTCAGCTGTACTGCATAAATGTATCCTTTGCCATATTTTAATTTTTAAAACATCTTTGGAAATAATCCTTGCAAAGTTTTGTCACACTCAGCGTCATTTGGAAGATGAATTCCAGTTGGCTCTGTTTCATAGCACCTGCAGGTTTCGGAAATAACTAGAGTTTCAGTTGACATGTCCTAGATATCAATTTATGTTGCGAGTTAAAATGATTAAATCTGTGTGCTTGTGAGCAAGGTGCCTTTGTTAAGAATATGTAATGATAAAGAGCAAATAAAGTCAACCAGTGATTTAAATCTCTACTCTACAGGGAAAAATATATAAAATTAATGCTTGGAATTTGACCTCAGCTGTTAAAAGAAAATGAATTTTAAGAATATGTAGAAGCATGTATCTTAGTTTTTTTCAATGCTGTTGATGTTTCATGAGCTAAGTAAAAAATTACTCTTTGCAGTATTGTATGGTATATATTAATCAAGAAGTATTTTAGTAAATTAATATTTTACAACTAAAGTTTGTAACATATAACAGACCCTTATTGTTTGATGAGTTGTCCTTTTGAGTTAGAAAAAAAAACAATGATGAAGACTTTTTTTAAAAAAAGATGCAAATTGCCTGTAGTTTGGGCCCAAATTCCAAAGTTTTAGTGCGAGAAAGAGTTCTCTTGAGGTTACATACAAGAACAACACTGATGTAATTCCAATTTTGGGTCAAAGCCACTGAATGATAATGTCCAGCAGGGAGCAGGATAACAAATTGATAAAAGACTGAAAAGAATAGAATCACAAACCAATCATAAATTTTTGCATGCAATCATAAACCTGGGTCACTACTTTTGTTGTTCAGTGGCTCTGCTGCTGCTGCTGCTAAGTCTCTTCAGTCGTGTCTGACTCTGTGTGACCCCATAGACAGCAGCCCACTAGGCTCCTCTGTCCCTGGGATTCTCCAGGCAAGAACACTGGAGTGGGTTGCCATTTCCTTCTCCAAAGTTCAGTGGCTCAGTTGTGTCCTATTCTTTGCAACTTCACGGACTGTAGTATGCCAGGCTTCCTTGTGCTTCACTATTTCCCCAAGTTTTCTCAAATTCATGTCCATTGAGTCAGTGATGCTATCTAATTATCTCATCCTCTGTTGCTCCCTTCTCCTCCTGCTCTCAATATTTCCCAGCATCAGGGTCTTTTCCAATGAGTCAGCTCTTTGCATCAGTTGGCCGAAGTATTGGAGAGTCAGCTTTAGCCTCAGTCCTTCCTATGAATATTGAGGTTGATTTCCTTTAGGATTGACTAGTTTGAACTCCTTGCTCCAAGGGATTATTACATTTAGTTATTATTTGAAAACTTGAGGATATTAGGAACTGACCCGGAAATCTACATGGCTGTTCAGCGTTGGGGGTTTAGAATGAGATCAGAATATTTGAAGACGTATTTTGGAATTTTGTCAAATCTTAAGTTCACCTGAATTTAAATACTTTTGGGAAATAACAATGGACTGTCTACAATTAGAGAGAGAAAAAAAATTCAAATGTAGACATATTTGACCCTAGATCTTGCTTAGCACAGAGCAAAGGACAGCTGGAAAGACAATTTAGGTGACAAATTCTGGGCTTTACTGGCTTATGTCTCTACTGCAAACTTAGAAAGATATAAAGTTTGCTGAGAAAGATAGGTAGAAACACAGATGCACTAAAGGGCTAGTGTGTCCTCAGAAAAAGGAGCATTAGTCTCCAGAATGTTTCAGCAATGAGACAAAACTTGAGGAATACTTGAGGGGACTAGTAGGAATGTCTCCATGCAGAGAGATGTGAGCAACTTCTATCTTGATCATTATTATGCTTCTAGGCCGTCATGCGGTACTTGACACTTAGATGGCATATAGCAAAAATGTGTTTAAAAGAAAGAAACTTAGTCACTCCCTCTGTCCTTACTTTACGTTTTGGGTCTCACTTCAATTTTAGTACTTATCATAGTATGCTGAGTTGTCTCACAGCATGCTCTGTTTGAGAGAGAACAGAATTCCAAGTGGGACAGATATGCCTCTCAATAACTTCTACTCGCTTCTAGTTTGAGGATTTAGGAAATTTACTTTACTGCATTGGGCTTCAGTGTCCTCATCTGTGAACTGAGATGAATAAAACCAAAATCATATACAAGAACTATAGCACAATGCCTAACATAAAGGAGAATGAGTAGATGGAATAACATGTATGATCAATTCAGGACAGAAAATACAGAATAGACTACAATTTAGGGATAAGGCTGAAGAAATTAACCAAAACAAAAACACTGTCTTAGAAATGTAGCAAATGTCAAATTCACTAAAAATTCAGGTTTCTAGTTTATGAGGACAAACTATCACATCCCCTAGGAGTAGTGATTATTTAGTAGTTATTTTAGCAATACTCTAGCACAAGAGCAAGGTAGACCATTTCTGCCACTGGCTGGTGCTTAGTATCCATTTCCCCAGCAAGGCTGGAGTGTTAGATATGGAAGCTAGATTGGATAGAAACCCAAGCAGAATCTCTGTCCTACTGGTTCTGTGTAGAGAGTAAGAGGAGAAAACCTGCCAGGAGCAACTTTGGAGTCCAGTTCATCAGACCCCAACCTTTTTGGCACCAGGGACTGGTTTCTTGGAAGACAATTTTTCCACAGATCGGGGTCAGGGGGTAGAGGGAGGTGTGGTTTCAGGATGATTCATGCACATTACATTATTGTGTGCAAGTGAAAGTGAAGTCGCTCAGTCATGTCCGACTCTTTGTGACCCCATAGACTAGCCTACCAGGCTCCTCTGTCCATGGGATTTTCCAGGCAATAGTACTGGAGTGGATTGCCATTTCCTTCTCCAGGGGATCTTCCCAACCCAGGGCTCGAACCCGGGTCTCCCACATTGTAGACAGATGCTTTACTGTCTGAGCCACCAGGGAAGTCCTGGTGAACACATTATTGTGTACTTTATTTCTATTCTTGTTGCACCTCAGATCATCAAACATTAGATCCCAGAGGTTGCAGACCCCTGCAGTAAATCACTACAGGAGTCTGAATCCCAGAAGACTCATTAGTCCATTACAGAGACTTAGAAGTGTGACTGTCAGCAGTGATTATAAGACCCACCAATAGAAGCCAGAGTAGGGCCATCACCTCTACCTGCCAAGTAGAGAATAAGAAGCGTGGAAAGTGAGCTAATGTTGTTGATGTGGTTTTTTCCTAGGTCACACTGGGCTCTCTCTGTCAAGGGCAAAAATGAGAATAAGCCTGAGGTGACAGGAAGGAGAACTGGACAAATTGTGTAATTCAAATTCCAGAGGAAACCAGGGGAAAAAAAAAAAAAAAACCAACACAGATGTCTTTGCACATATAGGATATCTTATAATTTAGGCTCATATTTCTAACATATTTGGCAGAAAGTCTCCGGAAGAAAGGCAAATCTTAAAAGATATACAAAATCAGGGAAGAAAGTCTAACATTCAAAGAGATAATTTAAAATATGACTGGCCTTAAAACGTGACAGGCACATTGAACTGAATTTGACCTTCTTGGCAATTTGTAATGAAAGATAAATACTTTCACAAAAATAGAGTTTTTGTTTATCTAAATTAAATGATAAAGATTATTCTTCCTGAAGTCTGCTTTATCCTAGATCTTCAATTTTCAACTATAAAGTATGTCTTCAGATATTTTTATCCCAAGTCTTTCCTTCATTCCTCTGAATATTCATTTCCTCCTTTGCACTCTAAGGAAAATTAATGGAATAGGACTGACTCACTTTGTAAAACAGCTCAATCATTGTTGGATATGTGTATGTATAATCTCACTCCATTATAACCTTTATGACTTGGAATATATTTATCTCATAATTCACAGAAGATATCATTTTATTTTCTCAATTAATCTTTTCTTTTTCAGATTATGAACGAAACTATGTTCCAAATGTTAAGGTTAAAGCTGTGCTTGTTTATAAAAAATAATTATGTGCAAAGCTTGCCATCAACTAGCAACATTTTTTTATAACTAACAACTGATGAGTCTCATGTTAAGTCTCATTAGCAAACTTAGGTTGAGCTTCAAGTTTTTAGAAATTTTCCAAAAGATATATATATATATAAAACAGTTACAACACAGATTATAGTAGACCCAGGGATATAATGAGTAGTCCTGCTCTTTCTTAAGAAGCCTCTGTAGCTTGGTGAAATATGGAAAACCCTATAAGGAAAAAAAAAAGTAAACCAAAAATACAGCACTATGGCATACCACATGACAAAGGATGGTATTCCTGGGATTTTCACAACCTATTCCTATTAGCTTGTGGTTCAAACTACAATATAGACTTTTAGCCAAAATGATGAATTTTATTTTATTTTTAATGAATCTTTTTTTAATATTTATTTTATTTATTTGGTTGTTTGTACTGGATTGTAATTGCAGCATGCAGGATCTAGTTCCTTGATCTAACCTGAGTCCCCTTCCTTGGGAACACAAAGTCTTAGCCACTGGACTACCAGGGGAGTCCCCCAAATGGTGAATTTTAGTCAACTTTTTATAGTGGGTAAGTGAGTGGGAAGTTTCATATTATATCCCTTGAAAGTCTTTCTCTGTCTTCCTTTTTAGTTAGACCATCCAACAGGTTGCTGAATATGCGATCGCGTACAGGTCACTGCGTCAGTTCAGTTCAGTCGCTCAGTCGTGTCTGACTCTTTGCAACCCCATTGACTGCAGCATGCCAGGCTTCCCTGTCCATCACCAATTCCCAGAGCTTGCTCAGATTCATGTTCATCCAGTCACTGATGCCATTCAACCATCTCTTTCTCTGTCGTCCCCTTTTCCTTCTGCCTTCAATCCTTCCCAGCATCAGAGTCTTTTCCAATGAGTCAGTTATTCGCAACAGGTGGCCAAAGTATTGGAGCTTCAGCTTCAGCATCAGTCCTTCCAATGAATATTCAGGGCTGATTTCCTTTAGGATTGACTGGGTGGATCTCCTTGCAGTCCAAGGGACTTTCAAGAGTCTTCTCCAACACTACAGTTCAAAAACATCAATTCTTCAGTTGTTGGGTACTATTGATGGAAGAGATGTTACCTTAAGTCAAATAGCTCTTAAGTATAAGAACAAAGACATGAATCCAGGCCTCCTGATATGAGTTCCACAGACAAAATATATATTAAAGTGCTTAAATAACTAATCCTTTGCAGGAAAGTTAAGTAAATTTGAGTTTGACTCAATAATCCAGAAATCACCAGAGTGTGGTTCCTTTAGAGAAGTAGAACTTTTGACATCAGTAGAAATGGGACTTCATATTGAATTCAGGGTAGGGCTCCACATGGACATTCCTGCTGCCTGATCATATTTCTTAGTAATCTCTTAATATTTATGGATAGAATGCCAAAAAAAGTTAAGTTTGTGTTAATCAGTTCCTAAAAGGATTATACCTTAACTTTAAGTACTAAGCCTTTGCTTATCTTGTCAAAATCTTCAGTTTTCCTGGAATTCTAATTACTAAACTATTCCCCTATGCAGATGGTCACAGGGAGGAAGTTCCTTCTTCCTTGACCAAAGTAATTTATTAGTTTGTTGACAGATTACACAAGGCTGAGCTCTCTGCTTATCACAGCTAATGTCTGGAATATGCCTGAGGAGTGTGTATTTTGTACTTGTAAGGTCATCATGTTACCACAAGCTCTAGCCTGTTTGTTTGAACAAGGGCAAGAACATGCACACAGATCATTCAGTAAACTTATTAGTCACAGGTAGGGTGGTTAAGGAAGATAAACAATCTACACAGTACCTCGGGAAAAGGTCTCCAGATTCCTAGCCTGTCTTCACATTCCAGTGCCAACATAAATTTTATACAAACTTGTTTTTTGCCCTTAGTCTTATAAACATGCAAATAGTTTAGTTTCTTTATTATGTATCTGTATCACAATAGATTTAATTCCTGCATAATTGTTTGTTAAAGTTAAGAAGTGAAAATGTATCTGAGACTATCACAATTGCTACTCATAAAATGTCTCATATTTTTCTTAAATTATATATAATATTTAAGTGCAAAAATGTAAATTGCTGATTTCTTAAATTCGCTACTTATTGTAAAAGAATTATCAACTTTTACATGTCCTCAATCAGTGATTTTTCTAGTCTTTCATACAATGTTAACATTTGAGATTCAATATTCAGTCTAATCACCTTTCTCATAAAATTAAAAAAGCAAAAAGGGTGAAAAATTCCTTCAAACAATCAAATAGATTCCAGTCAAAGTTCAATTAATGCCTGATACTTCCCTAGAAAAAAATCAATTAAGCAATCAGTTTCTTTGTTCATAACTCAAGAATATCAGAGTTATGGAGACATTATATCAACAAATAAAAAAGAGATCATTTGTATTAAGGAAATATCTCAAGATGAAAAGTAGTAATTCCCTTTTTTTCCTTCATCTTTTTATCCCTAAAATTTAAAATGTAAAACATTAATTATTGAAGAACCAATGGCAAGTTATAATGTGCCAGCAACTCAGATAGTAGAGGAATTTCTCTCTTTGGTTGAACAATTGCCTACTTCTCTTTGGTCTATGAGACATTCAAGAGACTAATTTAGTGACAAGAGTAAAAGAGTATTTGCCTTGAGATTCTTTATCTTAAGTCAGTGCATTCCAGGGACTTGTGTCACCAGAGAATCATTTTTCATTTCCCTTTTTTTTTAATATTTATTAAGAACAAATCTTGTCCTGTAGTTCAGCATTTTAAAATTATTTCAGTTTAATACCCTGGAAAATTGTTATTGCTTATATTATTTTATTTTATATCAAAGTTTTTGAATTTCTTGATTATTTACTTCTTGCATTTTATACCTTTAGTTTAAATTTTCTATCTGGAAAATTTACATTCTTTCTACTTTTTATAATTCTATCCTGCTGAATTTAGTCTATATTATTTATTCAGTTACCTTTGTCCATCACTTCATTGGGGTTCTCAGGTGGCAGTAGTGGTAAAGAACCCACCTACCAATGCAGGAGATGCAGGAGAAAGGTTTGATGCAGGTTTGATCCCTGGGTCAGGAAGATCCCCTGGAGGAGGGCATGGCAACCCACTCCAGTATTCTTGCCTGGAAAATTCCATGGACAGAAGAGCCTGGTGGACTATAGTTCATGGGGTCTCAAAAAGTCAGACACGACTGAAGTGACTGAGCATGCATACACCACTTCATTATACACCACTTCATTATTTATCTTTCTTTTTACACTTTATTATCTTCAAAATACTTACCTTATTTGGTTATTCAACTGTCTAGTTTAATATCTTAATATTTTATTTTATTATTTTATTTCCTTTTGTTACAACGGTCACAAAAGGTACAGTGGAAGAAAGAAGTTGTACAGAGCATTTGTTCATTCATTGTGAAAAATTATACTATATGACCACAAAATACTAGGCACAATATTCAGGAGAAACATTAATTATTGAAGAACCAAGCTTTGGAGTTTACATCATCAAAATAATAACAACAATTTGGTGCCGTTTCTCTCAGCCATTTCTCTGAGATTGAGCCCCCATAATACCAAAAATGAGATTGTTTTCTCAGGATGACCTGAGTATAACAGCTGATGCATCTTGAGCTTTGGGACCAACACTCCCCTGATTCTCTCCTGACAAGAGAACAGATATTCAAGGGCACACATGCTGGGTCATTGATAGTCTGCTAAGGAGCATGTGTTTGCCAACTTATGTTGTATTCTTTTTGTGAGGTCCCTGACAACAAATTTCAGGGAGTCCTTCCTGTGTGCATTGTGAGTGCCAAAGCTGAACACATGTCCCTCTTTGCCTTGACTCTTGGAATAGTCGTCACTGTTCTTGCAATTTTGTAGCAGGAATTTACAGAATAAATCTGGTGTGCTAAAATTCAACCTTGGCCACCTCTTTCTTTTCTAATCCTGATACTCTATTTGCCCAAATTTCTTTACTAATTAGTGTCCTTTGTGTTGTTTTTCCTCTTTTATGCCTTTTTAAAGGTGCTTTAAATTAGTTTTAAGAGTGAGACTGAGGACTTTTTATCATACTATAAAAAGTTTTTAACAGATTGCATATTTTTGAGCAGAAACTATGCTCCATCTGCCTCTATTGGCACTGGGTACTACATTACCTGATAGAAAAAAAGGTGTGAATTCTACTTTAATTGATTCCAGAACAGTGCTGTGTTTTTATTGTCATACAGAAACCAAGTGTTTAGGATTCATAGATACCCTAATTTGTGATTAAAAAAATCATGCAATGAGCACTGTTTCTAAGGTTTCTGTCCATCAGGCCATTATGCTCAAGGCAACAGCTTAAACCAGCTTCTGGTTCCTACTCTTCTATCTTGTCTCATGGCTCAAGGTCCACTAATCTAAGGCACTTTACCCCAAGGCGTTATCTTTCACAAGTCAACTGATACCATGAACTTTTTGCCCACTTAGTATTGTGAGGTTTCCCAACAGCTTTCTCTGTTACCTTGGAAAAAATGTTGAGCATTTTTCCTATGACTAAACATTTCTTAGGGAGAAATGTATAATAAGGAGCAGACTGCTGCCCAGTTACAAGAAGGGAAGATAAAAAGGAGGTTTTCAGGGAAATCTCCATCAAACCATTGGTTTATACTGAAAGCAGCAGTGAATTTGAGTTGTTCTTATGGAGTAAATTATGACTTTATTATATCCTTAAATGTACTGCTATATCTGGGGAAAGATTCAATTAGGCTAACTACAGGGAAATGTCTAGAATATAACCTCTTGCTGTCCCTCACCTTGAGCATATAGGGAAATTATTCACATATGCTCAGCACAATGGGAAGACTCTTTCCTTCTTCCTGAGCACAGCAAAATGGCGACTGCCACTGACGGCACAGGGCTTCCCAGGTGGAGCTAGTGGTAAAAACCTGCCTGCCAGTTCAGGAGACATAAGAGATGGGGTTTGATCCCTGGGTCAGGAAGGTCCCCTGGAGGAGAACATGGCAACGCACTCCAGCATTCTTCCCTGGAGAATCCCATGCACAGAGGCTCCTTCTCACAAAAAGTTGGACACAACTGAAGCAACTTAGCATGCATGCAGGCACTGAGGGCCCAAGCCAGAGAACTCCTGAGAAAGAGCTGAGTAAGAGTTTTCTTCTGACAGAAGGGCTAGGCATATATCTATATTCTTCAGAATGCCATTCGAATTTAAGCTTAAATGCATCCATGTTGACAACAATTTGGAGAGCTGTGTGAATTTTCTGGAAGTTCTCAGAACTTCAGGTGGAAAAGTATTGAAAGTCACTTATTACACTATAATTTTTTATATGAAGCTGGACAATATATCCTAGAAAGAAATGTTACTGCCTACTGATACTCCTTTTAATTCTTTTAAATACAACATTGGCTATGAGCCAAGAGAAAACTATACAGCAAAAGTTATCATTGATCAAAGGTTATATTCACAATAATTTTTAAATATCATTGTTTTAGGGAAATTTAAGTGGTATTGAAAACAATTTAATGTGGAAACATTAAAAAAAAAATTCCAACTGGTTTTCAATTCACATCAGTTTAAATTTGGTCACCACAAATCACTTCATTCTAAAATCATTTCTTTCAGCAATAAAAATGATTAATCCCATTATCAAATATTTCATTAGAATCAGATTAAATGACATGATATTTAATTTTTTAAATTAAAGTATAGTTGATTTAAAATATTGTATTAGTTTCAGGTGTACAGCAAAGTGATTCAGTTATATATATATATGTAAATTTTTTCTAACTATTTTCCATTATAGACTATTATATGATATTAAATATTCTTTATGCTATATAATAAATCATTAATGCTTGTCTAGTTTATATAGAGTAGTTTGTATCCGTTAATCCTATAGCCCTAATTTATCTTGGTCCCCCTTTGCCCTTTGGTAACTGTAAGTTTGTTTTCTGTATCTCTGAGTCTATTTCTGTTTTGTAAACAGATTCATTTGTATCATTTTTTAGATTCCACATATAAGTGATATCATATGGTATATATCTTTCTCTGACTTACTGTACTTAGTATGATGTTCTCTAGGTCCATCCACATTGCTGCAAAGGCAATATTTCATTCTTTTTATGGCTGAGTAATATTCCATTGTGTATATATACTGCATCTTCTTTATACATTGATCTGTTGATGGACACTTAGATTGCTTCTATGTCTTGGCTGTTATAAATAATACTTCTTTGAACATTGGGTGCATGTACCTTTTTGAATTAAATTTTTTGTCTTTTCCAGATATATGCCCAGGAGTGGGATTGCTGGATCAAATGGTGATTCTGTTTTTAGGTGTTGTTTTTTTTTTTTTTTAAAGAACCTCCATAATGTTCTCCATAGTGGCTGCATCAATTTAGATTTCCACCAACAGTGTAGGAGAGCTCACTTTTCTCCCCATCCTCTCTAGCATTTATTATCTGAAGATGTTTTGATGGTAGTCATCTGATCAGTGTGAGGTGATACCTCATTGTGGTTTTGATTTGAGTTCCTCTAATAATTAGTGATGCTGAGCATTTTTACACATAAGAAAGCATAACTTTTAACCCAATTACTAGAAGATAATAAAGGAAAGAAAATTAATCATGTATGAATTGTTCATATATTTTGAAAATTAACACTTTGTCAGTCACTTCATTTGCAAATATTTTCTTCCAGTGTGTAGGCTGTCTTTTCATTTGCTGATGGTTTTCTTTGCTCTGCAAAAGCTTTTAAATTTGATTAAGTCCCATTTGTTTATTTTTGTTTTCATTTCTTTTGCCTTGGGAGAGTGATCTTAGAAACTATTGCTGCAATTTACATCAGAGGATGTTTTGCCTATGTTCCCTTCTAGGAGTTTTACAGTACAATGTCTTGTGTTTAGGTCTTTAATAAATCATCTGAAATTTGATATTACTTAACTATACAAATAATCTATTTCTGAATATCTCATCTATTTAGGCACATTTGACCTTTACTATAGATTTTTTTGTGGAAATCATTAAATTTAATGCCATGATATAAATACAGTTTCAGTTATATCAGATACCTCCATTTGTTTGTAATAATGGAAGACACCTCTCTCTCTATTCTGTCAGCCTTATACATATGAAGACCAAACTTTAGAGCTCTATATGGCAGATCCTGTCTGGAGACCCATTTCCCTCTTCCATGTCATAGTCACATATCAATCTGTAGTTCCACCTGTCCACACTCTATTTTTCCTATGTGTATGTGAAATATCAAAAGAAGCAAAGTTTCTTGGTCATTACTGTTACCTTGGTTTCCATCCACAATGGTGTCTCTCTCTACATATATGTGTATAAACACACACACATATGGTGTATATATGGAAATATACATATATGTGTGTACATCTAAATACATATTTATATACATATACCCCACATACACACATGATTTTATTTACAACAAGGGCTGAAACAGCCACTAATGGCAATGGCCAACTTTCGTGGGATTTTTAAACCAAAATAGCCAATGTAGAGTTTCTAAAAAATATATACTGGATAAAATTCCAATACCTCGTTAACCACTGACTTGTGAAAGCTGAGAACAGGTACTGCTAGAAATAGTTATTTTTATACAATCCATTTTTATGGCCTTGCAAAGATATTCCTACTCTTATAATGCTTTTCTTTGAGTAAACTTGAAACCAAGGTAACATAATAGATTAGAATATACATCATAGAATTCTGAACATGATTTCAAATATTTTAGAGATAAAATATGCATATCTACAAACTATTATACTGAATAAATTTCCTTTTTTGACAACAGGGCATTAAAAAATTTATTATAAACTTTCCTTTAGTAGTGAAGCTGTATTCTCTTTCCCTTAAAACCTTTTTTTTTAAGTCAATGGTGGATTCTTAGCTGTATGAAATAAAGAAAAAAATGATTTTTCCACATATGCATAAGATTGTAACCATATGCACCCAATAGTTCAGTTTCTACTATGGATTATATTACATCAAAATAAATGACAAAATCTCTGCCTGGAAAGCCAATATTACTGGGGAATAAGTGATGTAATAAAAATAACCAAAGTGTTGTCTGTTAACTTTAAATGGAATGCTCTTTTACTGCAGTTCTCAGAATAAGACTGATATATTGATATATATGTATAAAGTTATATATATTAATACATATGAAGCATATAAGGGAGCATTGAAATATATGAAATATATTATTTAAAATACATGTTATTTGCATTTTATAACCATTTTTGCTTTTTTGTTTTTTTAGGACAGGCATTATTTTAATAGAAATGAAGTGTAAACTGTAATTAATTAATTAACATTGACCAATATGTTACTGGAGATCAGTGGAGAAATAACTCCAGAAAGAATGAAGAGACAGAGTGAAAGCAACACCACCACCCGCTTGTGGATGGGACTGGTGATGGAAAAAAAGTCCAATGCTATAAAGAGCAATATTGCATAGGAACCTGGAATGTTAGGTTCATGAATCAAGGCAAATTGGAAGTGGTCAAATAGGAAATGGCAAGAGTGAACACTGACATTTCGGGAATCAGTGAACTAAAATGGACTGGAATGGGTGAATTTAACTCAGATAACCATTATATCTACTACTGTGGGCAAGAATCCCTTAGAAGAAATGGAGTAGCCATCATAGTCAACAAAAAAGTCTGAAATGCAGTACTTGGATCTCTGTTCATTTCCAAGGCAAACCATTCAATATCACAGTAATCCAAGCCTATGACCTGACCAGTAATGCTGAAAAAGCTGAAGTTGAATGGTTCTATGAAGACCTACAAGACCTTCTAGAACTAACATGCAAAAAAGATGTCCTTTTCATCATAGGGGACTGGAATGAAAAAGTAGGAAGTCAAGAAATACCTGGAGTAACAGCCAAATTTGGCCTTGGAGTACAGAATGAAGCAGGGCAAAGGTTAATAGAGTTTTGCCAAGAGAACGCACTGGTCATAGCAAACACCCTTTTCCAACAACACAAGATAAGACTCTACATGGACATCACCAGATGGTCAATACCAAAATCAGACTGATTATATTCTTTGCAGCCAAAGATGGAGAAGCTCTATACAGTCAGCAAAAACAAGACCGGGAGCTGACTGTGGCTCAGATCATGAACTCCTTATTGCCAAATCAGGCTTAAATTGAAGTAGGGAAAACCACTAGACCATTTAGATATGACCTAAATCAAATCCCTTATGTTTATGCCATGGAAGTGAGAAATAGATTTAAGGGATTAGATCTAATAGACAGAGTGCCTGAAGAACTATAGACAGAGGTTTGTGACATTGTTTAGGAGGCAGGGATCAAGACCTTCCCCAAGAAAAAGAAATGCAAAAAAGCAAAATGGTTGTCTGAGGAGTCCTTACAAATAGCTGTGAGAAGGAAAGAATTGAAAGGCAAAGGAGAAAAGGAAAGATACCCATTTGAATGCAGAGTTCCAAAGAATAGCAAGGAAAGATAAGAAAGGCTTCTTTACTGATCAATGCAAAGAAATAGAGGAAATTAATAGCATGGGAAAGACTAGAGATCTCTTCAAGAAAATTAGAGATACCAAGGGAAATTTTCATGCAAAAGTGGGCAAAACAAATGAAAAAAATGGTATGAAACTAACAGAAGCAGAAGATGTTAAGAAGAGGTAGCAAGACTACACAGAAGAACTGTACAAAAAAGAGGTTCACAACACAGATAATCACAATGGTGCAATCATTCACCTAGAGCCAGACAGCCTGGAATGCGAAGTCAAGTGGGCCTTAGGAAACATCACTATGAACAAGGTAGTGGAGGTGATGGAATTCCAGTTGAGCTATTCCAAATCTTAAAAGATGATGCAGTTAAGGTTCTGCACTCAATATGCCAGCAAATTTGGAAAATTCAACAGTGGCCACAGGACTGGAAAAGGTCAGTTTTCATTCCAATCCCAAAGAAAGGCAATGCCAAAGATTGTTCAAACTGCTGCACAATTGCACTCATCTCACACTCCAGCAAAGTAATTATGCTCAAAATTCTCCAAGCTAGGCTTCAGCAGTACGTGAATGGTAAACTTCCAGATGTTCAAGCTTGATTTAGAAAAAGCTGAGGAATCAAAGATCCAATTGCCAACATCTGCTGGATCATTGAGAAAGCAAGAGATTTCCAGAAAAACATCTATTTCTGCTCAATTGACTATGCTAATGCTCTTGACTGTGTGGATCACAATAAACTGTGGAAAATTCTTCAAGAGATGGGAATACCAGACCACCTAACCTACCTCCTGAGAAATCTGTATGAGGTCAAGAAGCAACAGTTAGAACTGGAACTGGAACAATACACTGGTTCCAAATAGGGGAAGGAGTACGTTAAGGTTGTATATTGTCACCCTGCTTTTTTAACTTATATGCAGAGTACATCATGAGAAATGCTGAGCTTGATGAAGTACAAGCTGGAATCAAGATGACCAGGAGAAGTACCAATAACCTCAGATATACAGATGACACCACCCTTATGGCAGAAAGTGAAGAAGAACTAAAGAGCCTCTTGATGAAAGTGAAAGAGGAGAGTGAAAAAGTTGGCTTAAAGCTCAACATTCAGAAAACTAAGATCATGGCATCTGGTCCCATCACTTCATGGCAAATAGATGGGAAAGCAATGGAAACAGTGACAGACTTTATTTTTGTGTGTGTGTGTGTGCTCCAAAATCACTGCAGATAGTGACTGCAGCCATTAATTAAAAGACACTTACTCCTTGCAAGAAAAGCTATGACCAACCTAGACAGCATATTAAAAAGCAGAGACATTAGGTTGCCATCAAAGGTCTGTCTAGTCAAAGCTATGGTTATTCCAGTAGTCGTGTATGGATGTGAGATTTGGACTATAAAGAAAGCTGAGCACTGAAGAATTGATGCTTTTGAACTATAGTGTTGGAGAAGACTCTTGAGAGTCCCTTGGACTGCTAGGAGATCCTACCAGTCCATCCTAAAGGAAATCAGTCCTGAATATTCATTGGAAGGACTTATGCTGAAGCTGAAACTTCCATATTTAGCCACCTGATGCAAAGAGCTGACTCATTTGAAAAGACCCTGATGCTGGGAAAGATTGAAGGCGGAAGGAGAAGGGGATGACAGAAGATGAGATGGTTGGATGGCATATCCAACTCAATGGACATGAGTTTGAGTATCCGGGAGTTAGTGATGGACAGGGAGGCCTGGAGTGGTGCAGTCCATAGGGTCGCAGAATCAGACACAAATGAGCAACTGAACTGAAGTGAACTGAGTGAGATGTGGGGCTTCCCAGGGGTCTCAAAGGTAAAAGATCTGTCGCCAATGCAGGAGACCCTGGTTCAATTCCTGGTTCTGGAAGATCCACTGGAGAAGGAAATGGCAACCCATTCCAGTATTCTTCCCTGGTAAATCCCATGGACAGAAGAGCCTGGAGGGCTACAGTCCATGGGGTCTCAAAATGTTGGGTACAACTTGGAGACTAAATAACAGCAATGAGATTTGTGGCTGAGGGTAAACTTTTTGTCTGTCCTTCTAAGTCATTCATGTTAGTATTAAGTAGTTTTATGTATTGCGATTTGCCTTAAGATTAATTTTGGTAAAACAGTTTCTCTTATACCATGTGTGAAAACTACCAGATAATGTTCGAACATCTTTCCTCAACTCTGGTTTTCTTGAAGAAGAAAATACACTGTTGTTCTGTCCCACCCCTACTTCTCTAGTGGACTGAGGTACTTGGTTAATGGGTGTCAAAACTGGTCTGCAATTCTCAAGAAAGTAGGTTAAACTTTCAGAAATCCATTGAATGGTATTTAATAAGCTTACTGCTTCTTTCTTCATTTAGACCAATGACTCGACTAAGTGTGTTAAATTTAAAGACTTAATAAGGCTGCCTCAAGTTGGGGGTAGTCTCCCCTGTTTATATTTGGTTCTCATAACAAGTTATGTTCTGTAATAAATTGGATATTTTTAGTTAGTTATTCAAGTGACTGTAAATTGGTCTGAGAATGAGAATGATGGCTGCCTCCAAGATCTGAGTTAATTAAATCACCTTAAAAGGTTTTTTCCTCTATTCACTGTTGCTTAGTTACTAAGTCATGTCCAACTCTTTTGAGACACCATGGACTGTAGCCTGCCAGGACTGTCCTCTGTCCATGGGATTTCCCAGGCAAGAACATTGGAGTGGGTTGTCATTTCCTTCTCCAGGGGATCTTCCGTACCCAGGGACTGAATTTGAGTCTCCTGCAGTGGCAGGTGGGTTCTTCACCACTGACCACCAGGGAAATCCCTTTCTCCTCTATACAAAGAGAATAAAATTTGCTACTGACTACTAGCTGCCATGTTCCATATGATTTTCACAAGTCATGTCTCAACTATTCTATAATCTAATATGGTTGCTACTCTTAGGACCATTTTACTGATGAGGAAACTTAGACACAAAGTGATTAGTTACCTCCCAAAGGATTAACTAATGAGCAACCATGACTCAAATTCAGTTCTGTTCAATTATTGATTTAAAAAACCATTTATATGACATTTAACCTGAAAACCATAACAGGACATAATTAAATTAAAATGTGCATTTTTTAAAGTGTTAAGTTGAGAAAATACAAAATTAAAACAAGAAAATAAACATAGGTGACTACAGTTTGGGCTTCCCAGGTGGCACTAGAGGTAAAGAACCTGCCTTCTAATGCAGGAGACTTAACAAATTGTGGGTTCAATCCCAGGATACAGAATATCTCCTGAAGCAGGGAATGGCAATCCACTCCTGTTATTCTTGCCTGGAAACCTCCATGGACAGAAGAGCCTGGCAGGCTATAGTCAATAGGGTTACAAAGAGTTGGACACAACTGAAGCAACTTTGCACACAAACAGAGACAACTACAGCTTATCTTTTATCTGAGTTCCCCTTTCTATTTCCCATTTCAGTCAATCCAGTGCTAACAGGTTTATTTCTTTGAAAATTTTATTTTATAAAACTTATATATACCTTTAGATATTTTGGAATTTTTATTCAAATATTCATAATCTACAGATTCCTTTAAAATTCTTTGTAGTTCACTGGCTATGGCATATCAGTTTCTATTTTTATTTTATTTTATTTTTTAACTTTACAATATTGTATTGGTTTTGCCATATATCAACATGAATCCGCCACAGGTATACACGTGTTCCCCATCCTGAACCCTCCTCCCTCCTCCCTCCCTGTACCATCCCTCTGGGTTGTTGTACCCCAATGTTCATCGCAGCACTGTTTATAATAGCCAGGACACGGAAGCGACCTAGATGTCCATCAGCAGATGAATGGATAAGAAAGCTGTGGTACATATACACAATGGAGTATTACTCAGCCATTAAAAAGAATACATTTGAATCCATTCTAATGAGGTGGATGAAACTGGAGCCTATTATACAGAGTGAAGTAAGCCAGAAAGAAAAACACCAATACAGTATACTAATGCATATATATGGAATTTAGAAAGATGGTAACAATACCCTGTATACGAGACAGCAAAAGAGACACTGATGTATAGATCAGTCTTATGGACTCTGTGGGAGAGGGAGAGGGTGGGAAGATTTGGGAGAATGGCATTGAAACATGTATAATATCATATATGAAACAAGTCCCCAGTCCAGGTTCAGTTTCTATTTTTAAACCAATTCATGCACATTTATTATTTTAAATGAGTTAGGTCATATATGGTTGCCTATTTTTAAAGTTTTATTTTTTCTTTAATTTACTCCGTTCCCCTCCTTTTCTTTCTGTACCAAATGCAAGCTGCAATACCACTACAAACACACACAAAGCAAAATAAAGGTAGACTGTATGTAAGCAGTCTTCTACATGCTTATGTATTCATATAAAATATGTAGATTTATAACTTGAGTTTAGATAAATCAGGTAATATGAACTCAGTGTTACTAGGAGTTTCAGTTCCTACTCCTATTTGTCTTGGAAAGTTTTCTTATTATTTATAAGAAAGAATTTCTTTACTTCAGGAACAGATGGGCACCATCACATAAGAGCTACTACATGAAGTTTTATGGCTAATGCATTTTGTGGCAAGTTTTCCATTTGAAGACTCACAGTTTATAAATTTATAGCAATAAAAATATTGTACAACATGCATCTCATGATGTCTTTTCTTTTGTTGATTATGGTATATACCATTTACATTCTTTCCATAGGTTTCTTTATAGTCTTTACTCTTCTTCTTCATTAAATGTCAAATTACATAGACTATTTATAGATACACATTTATCTTATCATTATGGTTGAAAAAATGCTTAACAATTACAAAAGAATTTAAAGAGAAGAGTTATACAACAAAATATAATAATTAACTACAGGATTTATAAAATTATTCAGTTTTTTCTCTTTGATATGAGCTTGGTAAGTTCTATGTTTCTAGTAGTTTGCCCATTTCAAATTTGTTGGCTATAATTATTATAACATTCTCTCATCTTTTACACATTTGATAATTGGTATTGGCTTCTAATGACTTGCTTCATTTCTTTAAAACATTTCTCTAGAAGTCTTGTTGTGTTGTTAGTTGCTAAGTTGTGTCTGACACTTTTGTGACCCTATGGACTGTAGGCCACCAGGCTCTTCTGTCTGTGGGATTTCCCAGGCAAGAATACTGGAGTAGGTTGTCATTTCCTTCTCCAGAGGATCTTCCCCACCCAGGGACTGAACCCACATCTCCTGCTTGGCCGGTGGATTCTTTACCACTGAGCCACCTGGGAATCTCTAAATGTAAAATAGAAAAATGTTATTTTCTTTTTAGTTATGAAAATACAGAAATACACCATTTTTTAAAATCTGGAAGCGAATGACTGGGGCTAGTGCTCTCAATAAAACCAAAAACTTACTGGTGCCAATATTTGCAATTCAAGAATACTGGAGTGGGTTGCCATTTCTTTCTCCAGGGAATCTTCCTGATCCAGTGATGGAACTCACATGTCCTGCACTGCAGGGGATTTTTTCTGCTGAGCCCCTGGGAAGCCAGAGATTTATCAATTTTATTATCTTCTAAGAAACAGCTTTTTGCTCTCTTGATTATCTGTTTTATTTTCTATGTTATTAATTTCTGCTCTTATTATCTTTTTCAATCTTTATTGTTTAATTCAGATACAGACTTACTGTTAGTGTCAGCTTTTTGTCTAATCTGGTAAATGCATTTAAAAATGTAGGTATTCTAAGTACTGCTTCAGTACACTGAATAACTGTTGGCATGTAGCATTTTATTATCATTTATTTCAAAACTATTACTGTCTACTATGATACTTTCTAAAATATTTGGGTGATCTAGAAAAACACTTTTATATCAGACCTGGGATTTTTTTGGAAGGAATGATGCTAAAGCTGAAACTCCAGTACTTTGGCCACCTCATGTGAAGAGTTGACTCATTAGAAAAGACTCTGATACTGGGAGGGATTGGGGGCAGGAGGAGAAGGGGACGACAGAGGATGAAATGGCTGGATGGCATCACTGACTCGATGGACGTGAGTCTGAGTGAACCCCGGGAGTTGGTGATGGACAGGGAGGCCTGGCGTGCTGCGATTCATGGGGTCGCAAAGAGTCGGACACGACTGAGCAACTGATCTTATCTGATCTGATATGGCATTTTCTATTATGTTTTTGCTTTGCTATTTCAAATACGATGAATTATGGTCAGAGAAAATTCTGTATTACTTCAATCCTCTGGCATTCTTTTGAGTTTTATTTTTTTAAACTTTTTATTTTGTATTGGGGAATAGCTGATTAACAATGTTTTGATAATTTCAGGTGAACAGTGAAGGGTCTCAACAATACATCCATTTGACATTTTTTAAGACCCATTTGAAATTAAAAGACGCTTACTCGTTGGAAGGAAAGTTATGACCAACCTAGATAGCCTACTAAAAAGCAAAGATATTACTTTGCCAACAAAGGTCCATCTAGTCAAGGCTATGGTTTTTCCAGTGGTCATGTATGGATGTGAGAGTTGGACTGTGAAGAAAGCTGAGCACCAAAGAATTGATGCTTTTGAACTGTGGTGTTGGAGAAGACTCTTGAGAGTCCCTTGGACTGCAAGGAGATCCAACCAGTCCATCCTAAAGGAGACCAGTCCTGGGTGTTCATTGGAAGGACTGATGCTGAGGCTGAAACTCCAATACTTTGGCCACCTCATGCCAAAAGTTGCCTCATTGGAAAAGACCCTGATGCTGGGAGGGATTGACGGCAGGAGGAGAAGGGGACGAGAGAGGATGAGATGGCTGGTGGCACCACCAAATCAATGCACATGAATTTGGGTGAACTCCGGGAGTTGGTGATGGACAAGGAGGCCTGGCGTGCTGCGATTCATGGGGTCGCAAAGAGCTGGACACAACTGAGTGACTGAACTGAACTGAACTGAAGACTCACTTTACTGCCTACCATTGGTCATTATTGCAAAAGTTTCTTACATGTATACCTGAAAATATTGCTAAACTGTATTTTTTAAAGGTAGCATTCTATATATTCCAGGGGGTATATTTAAAAATATGTTGTACACAACTTTTGTATCTTCATCTGTTTTTTATGTATTCTAGCAATTATTTAGCAAAATTTTTTACTGTTATTGTTATTATAATTTGGCTAAATCTTCTAGTTTTATTGACTTCTATATTTTAAATTCATGTTAGGTACGAATACATTTATAACTATTACATATTCTTGTGATATTCAAATAAATGTCCTTATAACATGATCTTTAAGTAAAGATTGTGCCTTAAAGCCAATTTTGTTGAATTTTAATAAAACTTTACCAGCTTTCATTTTGCTCTTTGCTATAATTTTCTATTCCTTTATAATCACAATTGCCATACTTATATTTTTGAATATTTTGGTGTAAACAATATAAAGCTGCTATTCTTGCTACTGCTGCTGCTGTTGGTTTTAAACAGTATTCCACTGAATAAAAAACTAATACCTGTCAACTACGTGGAGCTGGATAAAGTGCGTATTAGGTATGGATTTATGTAACAATGGTTTCTTTGTGTGCATTGAAGCTTCATGTTGCTTCCTTTGTAGCTGTTGTGGGATTTCCCCAAGTATAAGATCCTGGAGAATCTATTTGAATTTGGTCAATGATGGGGATAAATGGATAGCTAAGTGTGAGTGAGTAATTTGGGGTATTCTAATCATTGTTCTCTGTATTTTGTTAGATGCTTGCCTGAGAAAGCTGAATTAAAGCTTGCTAATTACTAATCTCAGCTAATCGTGGAGTAGATTAGAAAAATTGAAGAAGGTGAAGAAGATGGAAGAGAAGGAGGAGGAAGAGAAGAAAACAGTGAGACAGATCTCCTTTAAGACATCATTCTTGGGAGAGCTGTTTTGAGAGGAATCCAGAAAGATTAACTAGTCTGTTGAATACCTTATATGCATGGGCAGATTATAAACTGGTCAAGTAAACAATCTCATTTATTCTTAAGGTCCAGAACACATTGTTCTGTGAGTTTTCAATGTTTCTCATGTTTTCAATACCCCAGCAGGCATTTGGGCTTGTGGCTCAGCTAGTAAAGAATGTGGTGCAATGAGGGATCGATTGGTTCAATCCCTGGGTTGGGAAGATGCCTTGGAGAAGGGAAAAGTTATCCACTCCAGTATTCTGGCCTGGAGAATGCTATGGACTGTATAATCCATGGGGTTGCAAGAGTCGGACACGACTGAGCATCTTTCACTTAAGACTTAACCATGGATTTACCAATTTTATGTATATTAAATGTGATTGGTAAGAAATTCAAACATGAAAAGTTTGGAATAATAATGATATAAATTGATCAACTACAGCATTTTACTATCCACCTGATTTTACTTTTTCTTATTTCCATATTTTAAATATGTTTTTCACATTTGTTCATTTAAAACTTTTGTAGGAAACACCATCTTTAAGGAAGATAGTTAAATTTTACTATGGGCCAGCTTTAATGTCCTTATTTAATTTCTGGAAGAGACCACCCTAAAAGACATTTACTTTTAAAAAGAAGTTATATCTGGAGATCAACAATTAACCTGAGTGTTCTTATAACGTTTTCTTTGGTGGTTGGACAGAATTTTAACCAAATTACTGATATATTTCACTATGATAAATTTTATTCTCTAAATTCAATAAATCTCTAAATTAAATTTAGATATGAATTAATAATCCAAATGAGCTGAGATCGCTGTCAAAAGATAGATTAAAGAATTCTAATTCTGATAAATGCACTAGTTATACGTGAACATGATAGTTAAATGAAATACTGAATGTGAAATTAACTGGGACTTTGTTCTCATCATCAGTCAATTCAATTCAGTCGCTCAGTCGTGTCTGACTCTTTGCGACCCCATGAATCACAGCACACCAGACCTCCCTGTCCATCACTAACTCCCAGAGTTCACTCAAAGTCATGTGCATCGAGTCAGTGATGTCATCCAGCCATCTCATCCTCTGTCGTCCCCTTCTCCTCTTGCCCCAATCCCTCCCAGCATCAGGGTCTTTTCTAATAAGTCAACTCTTCGCATCCGGTGGCCAAGTACTGGAGTTTCAGCTTCAGCATCAGTCCTTCCAATGAACACCCAGGACTGGTCTCCTTTAGAATGGACTGCTTGGATCTCCTTGAGTCCAAGGGACCCTCAAGAGTCTTCTCCAACACCACAGTTCAAAAGCATCAATTCTTTGGTGCTCAGCCTTCTTCACAGTCCAACTCTCACATCCATACATGACTATTGGAAAAACCATAGCCTTGACTAGACGGACCTTTGTTGGCAAAGTAATGTCTCTGCTTTTTAATATTCACTCTAGGTTGGTCATAACTTTCCTTCCAAGGAGTAAGCGTCTTTTCACTTTATGGCTGCAATCACAATCTGCAGTGATGTTGGAGCCTCAAACATAGTCTGACACTCTTTCCACTGTTTCCCCATCTATCTGCCATGAAGTGATGGGACCAGATGCCATGATCTTAGTTTTCTGAATGTTGAGCTTTAGCAAACTTTTTCACTCTCCTCTTTTACTTTCATCAAAAGGCTTTTTAGTTTCTCTTCACTTTCTGCCATAAGGGTGGTATCATCTGCATTTCTCCCGGCAATCTTGATTCCAGCTTATGCTTCTTCCAGCCCAGCATTTCTCATGATGTACTCTGCATATAAGGTAAATAAGCAGGGTGACAATATACAGCCTTGATGTACTCCTTTTCCTATTTGGAACCAGTCTGTTGTTCCATGTCCAGTTCTAACTTTTGCTTCCTGACCTGCATACAGGTTTCTAAAGAGGCAGGTCAGGTAGTCTGGTATTCCCATCACCTTCAGAATTTTCCAGTTGATTGTGATCCACACAATCAAAGGCTTTGGCATAGTCAATAAAGCAGAAATAGATGTTTTTCTGGAACTCTCTTGCTTTTTCCATGATGTAGCGGATGTTGGCAATTTGATCTCTGGTTCCTCTGCCTTTTCTAAAACCAGCTTGAACATCAGGAAGTTCACGGTTCACATATTGCTGAAGCCTGGCTTGGAGAATTTTGAGCATTACTTTACTAGTGTGTGAGATGAGTGCAATTGTGCAGTAGTTTGAGCATTCTTTGGCCTTGCCTTTCTTTGGGATTGGAATGAAAACTGACCTTTTCCAGTCCTGTGGCTACTGCTGAATTTTCCAAATTTGCTGGCATATTGAGTGAAGCACTTTCACAGCATCATCTTTCAGGATTTGGAATAGCTCAACTGGAATTCCATCACCTCCACTAGCTTTGTTCGTAGTGACACTTTCTAAGGCCCACTTGACTTCATGTTCCAGGATGTCTGGCTCTAGGTGAGTGATCACACCATCGTGATTATCTGGGTCATGAAGATCTTTTTTGTACAGTTCTTCTGTGTATTCTTGCCACCTCTTCTTAATATCTTCTGCTTCTGTTAGGTCCATACCATTTCTGTCCTTTATTGAGCCCATCTTTGCATGAAATGTTCCCTTGGTATTTCTAATTTTCTTGGGGAGATCTCCAGTCTTTCCCATTCTGTTGTTTTCCTCTATTTCTTTGCATTGATCTCTGAAGAAGGCTTTCTTATATCTCCTTGCTATTCTTTGGAACTCTGCATTCAGATGCTTATATCTTTCCTTTTCTCCTTTGCTTTTTGCTTCTCTTCTTTTCACAGCTATTTGTAAGGCCTCCTCAGACAGCCTTTTTGCTTTTTTGCATTTCTTTTCCATGGGGATGGTCTTGATCCCTGTCTCCTGTACAATGTCACAAACCTCCGTCCATAGTTCATCAGGCACTCTGTGTATCACATCCAGTCCCTTAAATCTATTTCTCACTTCCACTGTATAATCATAAGGGATTTGATTTAGGTCATACCTGAATGGTCTAGTGGTTTTCCTTACTTTCTTCAATTTAAGTCTGAATTTGGCCATAAGGAGTTCATGAAGTGAGCCACAGTCAGCTCCTGGTCTTGTTTTTGCTGCCTGTATAGAGCTTCTCCATCTTTGCAAAGAATATAATCAATATGATTTCAGTGTTGACCATCTGGTGATGTCCATGTGTAGAGTCCTCCCTTGTGTTGTTGCAAGAAGGTGTTTGCTATGACAAGTGCGTTCTCTTGGCAAAACCCTATTAGCCTTTGTCCTGCTTCATTCTGTATTCCAAAGCCAAATTTGCCTGTTACTCCAGGTGTTTCTTGACCTCCTACTTTTGCATTCCAGTCCCCTATAATGAAATGGACATCTTTTTTGGGTGTTAGTTCTAAAAGGTCTTGTAGGTCTTCATAGAACCATTCAACTTCAGCTTTTTCAAGGTTACTGCTTGGGGCATAGGCTTGGATTACCATGATATTGAATGGTTGCCTTGGAAATGAAGAGAGATCATTCTGTCGTTTTTTGAGATTGCATCCAAGTACTGCATTTCAGACTCTTTTGTTGACCGTGATGTCCACTCCAATTCTTCGAAGCGATTCCTGCCCACAGTAGTAGATATAATGGTCATCTGAGTTTAAATTCACCCATTACAGTCCATTTTAGTTTGCTGATTCCTAGCATGTCGACGTTCACTCTTGCCATCTCCTGTTTGACCACATCCAATTTGCCCTGATTCATGGACCTGACATCCCAGGTTCCTATGCAATATTGCTCTTTACAGCATTGGACCTTGCTTCTATCACCAGGAGCAAACCCATGTCCAAGGAGCAGCAGCTGAGGGGGTGCAGGAGGGCCAAGAAGAGCTACTCCATGTTCAAGGTCAGGAGGAGCAGCCATGAAGAGATACCCCTCGTCCAAGGTAAGGAGCAATGGCTGCACTTTGCTGGAGCAGCCGTGAAGAGATATCCCACGTCCAAGGTAAGAGAAACCCAAGTAAGACTGTAGGTGTTGCGAGAGGGCATCAGAGGGCAGACACACTGAAACCATAATCACAGAAAACTAGCCAATCTGATCACATGGACCATAGCTTTGTGTAACTCAGTGAAACTAAGCCATGCCATGTGGGGCCACCGAAGACGGGATGGTCATGGTGGAGAGGTCTGACAGAATGTGGTCCACTGGAGAAGGGAATTGCAAACCACTTCAGTTTTCTTGCCTTAAGAACCCCATGAACAGTATGAAAAGGCAAAATGATAGGATACTGAAAGGGGAACTCCCCGGGTCAGTAGGTGCCCAATATGCTACTGAAGATCAATGGAGAAATAACTCCAGAAAGAATGAAGGAATGGAGCCAAAGCAAAAATAATACCCAGTTCTCATCATAATTAGTGGTTATTTCCATCCTAAATCATAAATGATATGCTGAATGTGGTATTTTGAAGAGGAAAATGTATAGTTAGAGAATATTTTTCATGTGATTATCAACATTTTTTTCAAATGCTGAGTAGAGATGAAAAGCCTAGTAAGCATTAGTAACATGGCCTTTATATTACTTAGAACATCTGATCTGACTGACCCAGGTTGACCCCCAATATTTTTTGGAAGAAAGAGATACATTCACATAATTTTTTAAGCTTAATATAAATTTTACCAAGATATCACAGTTAGTCATTTAAAACAAAATGAATATATTATGTGTATGCAAAGTTAATGCAGCTAATGAGATTGAAAATTGCAGACCAGAGAAGAAAAAACAACCACAGCACTCAAAGACACTAAAGTAACTTAGCCAAAAAGAACAGGAAATGAGGTGAAAATATGATTTCTCAGAACATTGATAGAAAACTTAGCTAGGACATTGGATATCCTATAACACTTGTTATAAGGACTTGAGCCAACATGATCTAAATCTCAAAGCACAAGATAACCATAACTGATAGCTAGGCTAAATTTTGACAAATTCATTTATTAAATTGGGATTATTGGTTATTTGCCTAAAATTCTCCCAGAAGACCAGATTGCAAAATACTTAGTTGTTAAATTCAACAAGTTATGGAATGGACAGGTTTAAAGTGGGAAAAGTGTTATATAAAATGGGAACATCTGTCTTACAAGCTTTCAACAAGTCAATGACTCTCTCAGAACATGTTTATATCATATGTTCCTTTTGTTTTCATTCATAAATGCCAAAAATATATATTTCACCTAATCTGATTTCAGAGCAGGCCTGAAAAAAGACTATGTTCCACACTTTATTTAAAAACTGTTATAATAAAGATGTAAAAAGCTGAAACCCCATGCTTGATTGAAAAAAAAGTATTCATAGAGAAAAATTATGAATGAAATAAAATACTTTTTTTTTCCTGAGAAATACATGTGCATTTTAGGTTTTAAAATACTGAAGTACAATATACGTGTAGAAAAGTACACAGATCGTATGTGCAGCTTAATGAATTTATGGAGTGAACATACCAAGGTGAACTGGTTAGTTTTCACACTAATATACAGATCTGCCCTGATTATTTCAATTGCACTGATTCCATGGAACAATGTGGAAATAACTGGTATTTTTACACTGAGTCTTTCAATTCATGAACATCGTACGTCTTTTTATTTAATTCTTAACTTTTCTAGCAAAGTTGATTTAATTTTTCCATGGAGGGACTGGGCATGTTGTAGATCCTAATTAGATATTTAGCATCTGTGCATGTGTGCTAAGTCACTTCAGTCATGTCCAACTCTTTGCAACCCCAGGGACTGTAGCCCACCAGGCTCATTTGTCCATGGGATTCTCCAGATAAGAATACTGGAATGGGTTGCCATGCCCTCCTCCAGGGAATCTTACCGACTCAGGGACCAAACCCATGTCTCTTATGTCTCCTGCATTGACAGGCAAGTTCTTTACCACTAGCACCACATGGGAAGCCCACTTAGTATCTAAGTATGATTTTAAGTGATGTTTTAAAAAAATTGATTTTCTGATTTTAGGCAGGTAAAGAGAAATACACATGTCTTATCATGTTGATTCACTCAGTCAGTTTCACTTCATAATTCCAATAGATTTTCTGTAGATTTACTTGGATTTTCTACATATAATCAGCTGTGAATAACGACAGGATGTTTTTCTTCTTCTTGTTTTAATGCACTGGCTGGTTGTCTCATGCAGTTATCTCTTTGCCAGTCTCAGAGTAGAAAAGATTGCCATATTTCACCATTAAGTTAGAAGTTGGCTGTAGGCTTTTGTTTCTATCCTTAATTAGAATAACGATACTCCCTTTCATTCCATTGCTACCCTAAAGAGAATCCTTTTCAGGGTAAGTAAGGATTTTGTAACTCTGTGAGAGGAAAGCATTTAAACAATGGAAAAGTTTCCATAAAATCACACACAAAAAAAACTAATTTGAGAAATTATAAATTGTAAGTAGCCTGTTGCATGCAGTGTGTAAAGAGTAGACTGAACTAAGAGGCAGGAACAGGATCATAAAGAACTTTGCAGTTCATGCTAGGTATTCCAAGGGCAGTGAGGACCTTGAGAAAGCAGGCTAAGTGAGTCACATGTTGTCTATTTTTTAATTTTTTTGTGACTAAGCCTCACCTTGAGTGATAGAAACAAGTAATTAGGATTCCTTTGTAAGTACAGTACAATTTGTTTATACTACATCCTCTTGGAGTCCACAATCTTGGCTTTGATAGTTCCACAAACTTTCCAAACCTTGAGACTCTAGAAACTCTAAAAAGTAAACATTCTATAACATATTAACTTTATTAAGGGCATGGGATTTCTTTCCATATCTTTCATTTTTGTATCCTCAGTTCCTAGCTCAGTGCTTGGAACAATATTGGTGTTAAACATTTTTGAACAATTAATAAATGAATGTAAAAGGAAAAATAAGGCATAACTTCCCCCCTCCTTCCTAAATCCAATATATATGTTTCCAGGCAAATAGTCAGCCACCCAACCCCTTTTCCCAACTCTTTCCTTCATGGAATTTGACATAGTCTCGGACATGACTGAGCAACTTCACTTTCACTTTTCACTTTCCTTCATTGGAGAAGAAAATGGCAACCCATTCCAGTGTTCTTGCCTGGAGAATCCCAGGGATGGCGGAGCCTGATGGTCTGCCATCTATGGGGTCACACAGAGTCGGACACGACTGAAGTGACTTAGCAGCAGCAGTAGCAGCCACATGTTATATTTTTCTCTAAGGGTTTCTCATGTTTACTTAATAACTCCAGATTTTAACTTGCTAAAGTCATCAATCAGAATTCATATCCAATTTTCACCTGTATCTGTAATACAGAAGCTAATCATTTTTTTCATCTTAAAATATATTAACATATATACAATTAAATTCATATTATGATTGGTGCACCTTCATCAAGAGGAAGATGTTTTAGAACCTTTTATAATTTCAGACTAACAAAGATTATTATACAACTCAAATAATTCTTTGCTTCTTAATGGTTTCCAGAAGTCATTATTCTATGATTCCTACTGATTTTAATTATAGTAAAAACAGTTTTAGTATTGGAAAGATGACATTTTACTCAATATCCTTTCTTTAGTGCTCCTTGTAACTTGATCTACCATTACCACCACAGCTCTGAGATCTTTATTCAATTATTAGATGAGTTCAATTACAGTTTAATGCAATCCCAGAAATCTTCAAGTCTATGGAAAATATACAACTACTGCAGTCCTCTAAATTTCAGCGTATGTATTTACTTGCCTTGTTCATTAGCCACACAATAACACAAATATAAACCATAGTATTTTAAATCTTGGAGAGATGTGTTAATCATTCTGAGGAAAAAGTGAGGTTCAAAGGGTGAGATGATTTGCTTATGGATATAGAAGCTCATTCTTGAAGTTAATTTCAGTTTTGCCCGAGGTTCTTTATTTATTTCTTTGAGATTTTAAAAATAATGACCTTTTAAAAAAGTCTTTATTGAATTTGTTACAATATTACATTTCTTTTATGTTTTTGGCCGCAGGGTATGTGGGATTTTTGCTCCCTGACCAGGGATTGAACCCATACCCCCTACATTGGAAGGTGAAGTTGTAACCACTGGACCGCCAGGGAAGCCCCCTGTCCAACGTTCTTTTTGTTTCAGTTTATATTATATTCTAAGGCCAGAGATATATTCACCATTAATGGGAAATGGGTAGCAAATTAAAACTCCAATATTAAACAACCTAAAAATATAAAATATATTTCAGAAGAAGCTACATGCATTAACTAGTCTTGTAAACTTTTAATCAACTTTTAATTATTAAGAGTATTAGGAATACTGAGTGGGATTTTTAAAAGGATTTTTCAAATTATTTTGTGCCTAAAAAAGTTTCTTTTCAGATATTCTAATTCATCCATCCACCTTACTTTGTTCTGAACTCTGTATATTCATTCATTCATCAGTACATATGTTTGGAGTAACAATCGTGGATAGGTCTTTTTGTTCTGTAAGTAGTTTTTTTTTTTTTTTAATTTTATTTTATTTTTAAACTTTACATAATGGTATTAGTTTTGCAAACTAATGGGATAAATGAGATGTGCACAGAAATAATAAAAGAAGACATTTGTAAATGCCTGGAAGAGGCACATATAAGTGAACATGAAATTCAAAGAAGATAATGAATAAACACAATCAAGAATGACATGACAGAAGAGAAAGCTTTTGGATTTAGTCCTTGAGGAAAGGATCAAACTCAAGCATTCATCAAGAGAGTAATAATGTTGCAAGCACAGAGATCCTGGGGAATAAAGTCACGCTGGCAAAAATGTAACAGCATGGGTAGATGGCTGGGTCTCACAGCCAGAGGTTTTGTTTCAGTGTATCTGGGCTGGAGCCTAGGGATCTGCATCTCTCACAAGTATTCATTTGATTATGACACCGCTGCTCTGAGGACTACATTTAGAGAACCACCACTCCATTCTAGGAATAGAGATTCCCCCATAGCTCAGCTGGTAAAGAATCTGCCTGCAGTGCCGGAGATCTTGGTTTGATTCCTGGGTCAGGAAGATCTACTGGAGAAGGGAAAGACTACCCACTCCAGCATTCTGGCCTGGAGAATTCCCTGGACTGTATAGTCCATGTGGTCACAAAGTCGGACACAACTGAGTGACCCTGCATGACCAGGCACCCCTGCACAACTGAGTGACCCTAGACAAGGGAACAGCTACCGAGTCCAGTATTCTGGCCTGGAGAATTCCACGGAGTGTATAGTCCATGGGGTCACAAAGAGTTGGACACAACTGAGCGACTTTCACTTTCACTGCTCTATACTAAAGTGGTTTCTCCCTTTGTGCAAGTAAAGGATGCCTGCAAACCTATGACTATGCCCAACTTTGGATCCAGGAGCAAGGTCGTATGGACTGAACGAAGTAAGAATCCACAAGAGATATTTTAGATACTGTTACTAAAGGGCAGGGATCTAGGCAAACACAAATGTTCACCAATGTACTCTAGATCACTGCTCTTTGTATCACTCGATTATTAATAACAAATTACACAGACTTGTACTCCTAACTTTAAATACTTAGTTTCATTGAAATGTGGCATTTGGACTTTAAAATATAATAATATCAACCATAACTTGGAAGGGTATATATATTTCAGAACATTTCCATCTACAATGCACAATTGTTGGGAAGAAACTGCTATTGATTTCAAATTTTTTCCTGAAAATGAAGTTATTTTAGTATCCAGATGCTATCTGGATACTAAATGCTATATGATACTGAATGCTATCCAAGGAAGGTAGCATTCACTTTGTTACATGAATGGAAACTATAAAGTTGTGCAACATGGTTGATTCTTAATTGCATTCAAAAGTTTCCAAAGACACAGCTCATTGAAAGTATAAAGTGAAAGTGTGAGTTGCTCAGTCCTGTCTAACTCTTTGTGACCCTGTGGACTGTAGCCTGCCAGGCTCCTCTGTCCATCAGATTCTCCAGGCAAGAATACTGGAGTGGGTAGCTATTCCCTTCTCCAGGGGCCCTCCCAACCCAGGGATCAAACGTGGGTTTCCAGCATTTTGGGCAGATTCTTTATCGTCTAAGCCACCAGGGTAGATACTATTTTTTGGATTTGATATTTTATTGTTACAATAGCTTTCTTAGAGAAAATACATTTTTATGAATCTTGAAGATATTTCTTCCTTGGCAGGAATGGTTTCTGCTAGTCTGGATTGAGACTGCTCTAAGAAGATCCAGTGTAGATCTGGCTTCTTTCATGTGCATTGTTTTCAGAAACATGTAAACTAGATTTACAGGATGTCTGCATTGTCCATGAATCCATAATCTCTCCATGAGACTGCCCACTTTGTAGCATTAACTAAAGGAGTTATGGGGTGGCAAATTTTTCATTATTTTGGACACATAGTCACTGTCATATTCCAGCAACAGACAGAAAGCCTTCTAGCAAATTTGCTACCGGCAAAAATGCTTACAGAGAAAAAATATTAAAGCCCACTTGGAGTTTGAGCTTATGAAAACTTAGTGTCCAAACACAGAGAAAGGATTTCCAAATAAACTGACCATGGGAGGGGTATTTTCATGTGTTTTAATTTTATGGCAAATGGCTAATTTGAGAATAAACAGAAAGCAAGAGAATAATTCTTTAAGCAGACATGCTATCTTGTAAACCCGCCCTTGTGAAAAAATGCCTTGGAGCATATTTAAGGGCTTATTGTTCTGTTTTCTGTGTATATGAGGTATGATCATACATCTGGGGAACAAGTTATGAAATGGAAAATGCTCCCTGGCTTGAGACTACAGACAGAACTGTTCTGGTTGCTGCTTTGGCATGGTGACAACATTTAAAATGTTTTCTTAGTGCAACTGGAGTTAAGGCTCTCAGTTTCTCACAAAGGGTAAAATAAAGATGATCACACTGTGCTTGTTTGATTTTACAGTTTTAACTAAGAAATCACAACAGCAACTTGTGTGTTCAATTACACAATAATTTGAAGCATCTTTTCTCAATTTATTTTTTATTTGCTTTTAAATGTTATTTAGTATCTAGTTAAACAAACAAGTTAAACATGTGAATATGTGTATCACTGTCCAAAAGACATAGATGAGTAGCAATGAAATAAATACCATAACTTTTTCCTTGGCTCTAGGCTTGTTGATTATGGACAGAAGTTAAGGAGTGTAATTTTCTTATAACACTACATCTCTATTACTTGGAGAAGATTTGTCCAGTTGTTAACATATTTAATCTAATTTCCCCAAACTTGGTGTAGCTTATGACTTGGTGGTATATAGAGAAGAATGAGGGGATTTCAGCTTAAATCTATTCACTTTTTTTGCTATTAGTTCACTGCGTTTATTGAGAGAAAAAAAATATCTGCATGTACTAAAATATGAAGTTCTATTTTGTTTTATTTAGACATGCTTCTAAAAAATTGCTTGACTAGGACATCAGTAAGATGGCAGGGTAGAAGTTTCCCTGCTCATATTCCTTCACTCCAACAATAATTTGGCAGTCTTTCATGAACAAAAGTGCCTTTGTGGGAACTTTGGGATCCAGGTAGGGAGTTGTGAAACCCCAGGGGAGCCCTAGACAAAAGAGCATCATTTAAGGCCAGCCCATGCCCAGATGACAGGCTTGTGGAGTGTGGTTCTGGCTACAGACCAGCAGTCACAACCTTTGTGACCTTGGCTATAGCCCTGTTTGATGGCCCCATTTGATTTTGGTCCTGATACCAGCACGATCCACCAAGGGACCTGGGAGGAGCCACACCTGCCTGTGCCTTGGGAAACAGGCTCAACAACCTCAGTTTCAGCTATGCACCCTGAAGCATTCCATGGTCTGGCTCCAGCCCCTCTCCAGCCCCTGGATACACATTGTAAAGTAAGTAGTAACACCAATAACATAAAACATAAAAGGGCAGAGTTTTTGTGTGCAAAGGTGAGTTGTTTTCAGCTTAAAATATACTGTTGCAGAATATCTTATGTAAGTCTCATGATAATCAAAAAGAAAATCTGTGATAGATACCAAGAAGATAAAGGAATGAAAGCAAAACCTCAAAACCCCATCAAATTACAGATGAAGATAGCAAGAGAAGAAAGGGTCAAAGGAACTACAAAGCAGTCAGAAAACGTTTAACAAAATGACAAGGGGAAGTACTTACCTATCAATAATTATTTTAAATTTGTACTATATTACAAATGTATAGTAATCAAAGTAGTATGGGAATAGAATAGGGTCCAGAAAAAATCCACACATATATGATTGACTGTCTTTGACAAGGGTGCTGAGAATGAACATCATTTAAGGTCAGCCCACACCCAGATGAAGGGCTAGTAAACTGGTTCTGGATACAGATCAGGAAATAGCCATATCCCTTACAAACTTGGCTACAGCCCCATTTGGTTTTGGATATCCACATACAAAAGGATGAAATTAGAACCTTATCTAACACCATCCATAAAAATCAACTCAAAATAAAAAAAGTTAAATGTGAACCCTCCTACACTGTTGATGGGGATGTAAACTGGTACAGACACTACGGAGAACAGTATGGAGATTCTGGGGATGTAAACTGGTACAGCCACTATGGAGAACAGTATGGAGATTCCTTAAAAAAAACAAAAAATAGAGCTACCATATGATCCAGTAATCCCACTCCTGGGCATATACCCAGAGAAAACCATAATTCAAAAAGTCACATATATCCCAATGTTCACTGCAACACTATTTACTATTACTATTTACTATTTACAGGACATGGAAGCAACCTTTTAAATGTTGATGGAAACAGAAGAATGGATAAAGAAGAGTAGTGTACTCTTCATACTAAGTGAAGTAAGTCAGAGAAAGACAAACATGGTATAACTTATATGTAGAATCTAAAAAAGGGTACAAATGAACTTATCTACCAAAAAGACATAGCATTACAGATCTAGAAAACAAACTTATGGTAACCATGGGTAAGGGGAGGAGGGATAAATTGGGAGATTAGGATTGAAATATACACACTATTATATATAAAATAGATAACTAATAAGGACCTACTATATAATAGCACAGGGAATTCTACTCAATACTCTGTAATGGCCTATATGGGAAAAGAATCTGAAAAAGAGTGGATATAGGTGTATGTATAACTATTTACTTTCCTGTACACCAGAAACTAACACAACATTATAAACTGACTATACTCAAATAAAAATTTAAAAATAATAAAACCTACTAATGTCAAAAAAATACTTAAATGTGACACCTGAAATTATAAATATCCTAGAATAAAATATAGGGAAATCTCCTTGACATTAGCCTTCATAATTATTTTTTGGGGCATGTGGCTCCAAAAGCATTAGCAACAAAAGCAAAGAACACTGTAAACAAATGACATTATATCAAATTAAAGAGGTTCTGCTGGAGAAGGCAATGGCACCCCACTCCAGTACTCTTGCCTGGAAAATCCCATGGACAGAGGAGCCTGGTAGGCTGCAGTCCATGGGGTCGCTAAGAGTCGGGCACGACTGAGAGACTTCACTTTCACTTTTCACTTTCATGCGTTGAAGAAGGAAATGGCAACCCACTCCAGTGTTCTTGCCTGGAGAATCCCAGGGACGGGGGAGCCTGGTGGGCTGCAGTCTATGGAGTCGCACAGAGTCAGACACGACTGAAGTGACTTAGCAGCAGCAAAGAGGTTCTGCACATAAAAAGAAAGAATACAATTAAAAGATAACACGTGGAATGAGAAAATATTTGCAAACTCTCTGCTAAGGTGTTCATATACAAAATACATAAGCACTTCATGCAACTCTGAGCAAAAAACCAAATAATAAAAAAAAAAATCAGCAAAGAACCTGATTTGACATTTTTCCAAAGAAGACATTCAAATGACCAAAAGGTATATGAGACTGTTCTTTATACCGCTAATCATTCTGGAAATGCAAATCAAGAGCACAATGAGATACAGCTTGGCTGTTACCAAAACAAGGAAAAATAGCACAGACTGGTAAGGGTATAGAGTAAATGCCACCCTGTATACTGTTGTTGGGAATGTACATTGGTATGTGTGTGTGCTCAGCTGTGCCCAACTCTGAGACACATGGACTATAATCCGCCAGGTTCCTCTGTCCATGAAATTTTCCAGGCAAGAATACTGGCGTGTGCTGCCATTTCCTCCTCCAAAATTGGTATAGCCACAATGAAAAATAGTATGTAGTTTCCTAAAAAAAAGTGTAAAATATAACTATTATATCATCCAATAATCCCACTTCTGGGCATATATCCAAGGGAAATGAAATAAGTATCCCAAAGAGATATCTGCACTCCAATGTTTATTGCAGTATTATTCCCAATAGCCAGGATAAGGAAATAACCTAAATGTCTATCTGCAGATGGATGGATAAAGAAAATGTGGCATAGATACAAAATGGAATGTTATTCATTCATTAAAAAAAGGAAAATCCTGCCATATAACAACATGGATGAACCCACAGGACATTATACTAAGTAAAATAAGATGAACATGGAAAGGCAAATACTAATGATGTCACTTATACAGGGAATCTAAAAACATCACACTCCGAAGTGAAGAGTAGACTGGTGGTTGCTAGGGGCTGGGGACTGAGGGAAATGGAAATTTTGGTGAAAGGACACAAACACTGTAAGATGAATAAAATCTAGGGATCTAATATATAGCATGGTGACCATAGTTAATAATACTTCATTTATTGCATTCTGAAATTTGTTAACACTTCAGTAGATCTGATGTGATCTCACCACACACACACACAGATGGTAACTATGTGAGGTGATGGATATGTGAATTAGCTTAATTGTAATAATTTCACTATATATATATAATTATCATGCTGTAATCCTTAAATATTTACAATTTATATTTGCCAACTGTATCCTAATAAAGCAGGAATAAGTTGTTTAAACAAAATATTACATTTTTCAGTTTGGTAAAATTTCCTTCTACTTGTTTGATTTCTGGAAAATTATTCTTCATGAATATAAATCTTTCTTGAGACACACTAATTTAAAAGGAATAAAATGGCAAGAGCAAAGTTAATTTTTTGAAAATAAATGCAAAAAAGATGAAAATAGTTTTACTTTATAAACCTTACCTTTCAGTGTTTCACATAAAGCATACCAAAATATTGTGGTGCTTAGAATATTTCAAAGCTAACTTGTAATTACAAAAATTAGGTTCTTTAATAGGAAAATTTATGTCTTTGTAGCATTAGTCCAAGCTTAAGAAAAAACAAAAATTTAATTTCCTGATATTGAAAGCTATTTTGTAAATAAATATTTTATTATTTGCCATTGTTGCAATAATGTTTAACTGTGGTATGATTAACAGAATTGTGTATTATTTTTGTGAGATACTTTTGCATAATAATTTAACCTGCAGTTTTATTGGCCTGTCTTACTTTATATAATGTAATACTTAAAACTGTGACTTGATTAAATCTTTTAAAAAAATGTATATAGTTAGTTACCTACTATAGAATTGAAGTTTTCTTTGGTTGTAATACTCCTAATTTTTTAGATTCTTAAATTTGAAATAGACACTGAATTTCTTAAGTTTAAATGCTAAGAAGATGAAATTTTTCTCTCCCTGGGTGGGTTCTGAGGGTAGGAAATTGTGTAAAGCTTCTTTCTCTGTTGCTGGTTACCAATATTTACTTCCTGTTTATTGTATATTTGTTGTTGTTATTGCTTAGTCTCAAGTTCTGTCTGACTCTTTTGTGACCCCATGGACTGTAGCTCACCAGGCTTCTCTGTCCATGGGCTTCTCCAGGCAAGAATACTGGAGTGGGTTGCCATTTCCTTCTCCAGGGGATCTTCCCAATCTAGGGACTGAACCCACATCTCCTGCATTTGCAGGCAGATTCTTTTCCATTTGAGCCACCAGGGAAGCCCCTTATTGGAATCAGAAGTAGATATTTTAAAAAATAATATGCGCTTAAAATGCAGCACACTTTGAATAATTGAGATGTTCTGATATTTACATTGTGTTAACTTATAAACTCTCCCTTTCCTTTTTCTTTTTACATTGTGTTTGTTCTCCTTTTCTTAATAGTATTTACATTATCAGTCATATGGAGGCTTTGAAAAACACAGGTGAGAGGGAAATAAGGAACCCCTGGACATGTCTCAGTATTTGGTAACAGAAAAACCTGAAGCCCTATAGGTGTGTAGGAAAGAAGTCATGTATGTTACCCTACAGGTAACCTGCAGTATCGTCTGGGAATGGGTGTTCCCATCAGAGAAACAGTCAAAACAAGGATATTTGATCACTGAAGTACATTTCCATTTGCATTACTTTTGGAGTAAATTGGTATTGATAGCAATAATGGCACTTAGTTTTTTTAAATTAAGCAGTTCTGTATTTTGATATGTTCTTTAACAGTGATGAATAATTTGGAGTTGTCTTCACCACCAACGGAAGTAAATGCTGACTTCAAAAAATAGCATTCATTTGGTACTTTTGTGGGTGTTGCGTTTTTGTTTTTAGCATATTGGAAATCAAGTACAGTTGCTCATTCATATCTGTGCTTGTCTAGAAGTCTTCTATTAATATACAATATAATTCATAATAAAGTATATTCTGCTTCTTTTGGCTTTTTTTTCCTAACAGACACTGAGGAACAGCATATTGATTTTTTAAGAATATGTATCTCTCAGGTATGAAGGCATGGATATCTTCTCTAACCATCCCTTATAACTCATGCTTTATCTTAACATATCTCTAGATTCCACAATATTATTCTTTTCTGCCCCATTCTGTCAGCTAAAACTTCTACAAACCAATGCCTGTCTTCACCTTCAAAATCTAAGCCTGAGGAACAGTGAGGGAGATGCATAATGGTGGAGACAGCACCATCCATTAAGGGTGGAGTTGATTCTCATGAGGAATTCAAACTGAAGGAGGATTTTAAATACTGAGCAGTAACTTTAAACATTATAATTAATTAGGAAAATTTATTTTCCTTTGGAAAAATGAAAGCAACAACGTACCCAAGGCATAGGTGAATTCAACCACCTGGATATATATTTGCAGTAATAATGATGTTGTTCCTAAGGAAATGTCAGCAGAACATAATGGGTCTGATAATATGTGTATAAGCTGAATAGTCTCCTTTAGAACCAGAAGAAACGAATTTATTGAAATGAAATTCACTCCACATTTCCACTCCTCTCTCCTCACATTTAGTCTCAGAAAATTGACAGAAGTTTGGGGACTAACTGAAGCTGTTATGGAATCAACACCCATCATGGATTCTTTTTTGCCACAAGTCAATGGAAAAAATCAAAGAAGGTCATTTTCTTCTTTCCTTTCTTTTTCCTTCCTTCCTCCCATTTTTTTTTCTTTTTCTTTAATAAGTCTTACACTGACCAAGAAAGATCTTTTTAACCAAGAGGTCATTTATGGGATTATGTTTGATATGACTTCTGAAATTATAATTTGGCTTTAAAAGCCAACTCAGGAATGTAATTCTTGCTGTGGTAGATAGTCTCCAGTTTTCCAAAACACATATTTAAAATCATCTCTTTGGTCTCTGTCCTCTAGCATAGCTATAAGAAATCTATCAAGGTCAAGGGAAACTGACTGATGCTCTTTTCTAGGGTTTATATAAGCCTATAGCAGCACAAAGCTTTGATGCCCTCAATCAGTCAACAAATTTCTTCTTATCAACTTGAAGAGGAAACCAGTAATCCAGATGTGTTAGGTAAGTTATAATCATAAGTTGATATGTTTCTGATATGCTAAAGTGAGCACTAAAGACTAGTCATTTATACTTCAAACATAGGTAATGGATAGATTTTTAAAAATATTTTTGGAGAAAACCCACTAAAGACTGAAGTTAAATAATATAAGGGGTTTGTTACAATACATATGGAAAAGATCACATATCACACACTTACACACATCCATTTTCTATTCCAGCAAAGGTGTAATGATGATATAACAGAAAGCTATGGAATATAAAACCTCTTTTCTAGTGCATAGGGAACAGACTGAAAGTTTTATAAACATGGAGAATTAAGTTAAAACCAAAATGACTGTAGGTCATTCACCAATTATATATGCAAACAGTTTTTTTTCCCCTCAAGCAGAACTTCTAAATGAGCTTCCGCTTCTGGTTGAAAAATCAATCTGTGTATCATTCAATATTGTGAAATCAGAAATGAGGTAGCATCATTTTTTTAATTTAGCTTATCTCACTAGGTATTCAAAATATCTCTCACTTTTGTTGATCTAATGATCTGCTTCATCAAAATATGCAGTGGCCAGTATCCATTTTTGTGTAGTTTCTGGTGATGTCCACTTCCTACCTCCCTCATTGTGTTTACAGTAAGCATACTGTTTATGCACAGCAAAAGATCGTCAGGATCTCCCTACTTAATGGAGTTTAGTCTAGAATTGCTTGCTGTAAACAAAAATGAGAAAGGACACTTGCTTTACCCAAGAATGCGGGCTAGTGTTTGAAGTTTCAGTTTTATGAGCTTAGCATATTTTTTTCAAATGAATCTGAAATTGGTAAAAAATTGGTTAAAAGAAACTTTAGATATTTTTAATGCATGCTTTATAAATGTGTGATAGCTAACAATTTCCTCAGATATAATTTTGATTTCTCATAAATACATTTAGTCTTTTCAGTATTATTGGGACAACTGGGAAACACGTGTTGCTTCTTTTATTGAGAAATTGAATCCCAATCAATTACATATATCTCATAAATGCATATGTATATCTCTCAAGTACATATTTCTCATGGGCCAAGTACTGTCATAAACGATGTAAGAAATTCAACTGAACTATAAAGCAGAGATGGTGTTGGTGGCAAAAATAAGCGTGGTGGTGGAAGTTTTAGAATCCCACAACTAGAATTAGAATCAATTTTGTTATCTGAAACAGAATAATAAGACTTATCATATTTGTTCTTTAGGGAAAAAAGACCTGCATGCAGCAAATAATGTGTTAAGCTCATTGAATGACAAAAGGAGTGTCAAATAAATGCCATGGAAATATGAAGGCGGCAGAAATTTAAAGAAAAAGGGGCTTGAGTCAGGAATGTCTTTACGAACGTTGTATGACTTGAGCTGGCAATAATGAATTGAGCAATAATTGGAAAACACAGATGGGAATACACCTGGAATAGTAAAGACTTCAGGATGTGCAAGACATTTACAGGGTTGTGACTAGGAGTTAATGCACTCAATGTAGATTAAATAGGCATTATCGAATATTGTACTGAAAGTGAAAAGCAGAATGGCTGTCTGGGTATAGAATGTTTTAAATGTATTCACTGTTTATCTTTTTGATCACATGGCTGACTGGGAGCTGGGCTTGTTGATGCTGCCCAGCATTACAAAGACAGTTTTAAACCCCATTTGGTGAGCCCAGGAAAAGATCAAAATTCAAAATTTGAAGAACAGTTTTTACTGAATGTACATTGCTTTCACACCCTTGTAAAGTTGAAAAAAAATCATAAGTTGAACCATCATAAGTTTATGCAATGGAATATTATTAATTATAAAAATTAATGAAATCTTGCCATTTGTGACAACATGGATGGACTTCGAAGGTATTATCTTCCCAACCCAGGGATCAAACCCACGTCTCCAGCATTGCAGGCAAATTCTTTACCAGCTGAGCCTCAAGGGAAGCACAAGAATACTGGAGTGGGTACCACATCCCTTCTTCAGTGAATTGTCCCACTCCAGGAATTGAACCAGGGGGTCTCCTGCATTGCAGGTGGATTCTTTACCAACTGAGCTATCAGGGAATCCTAAATAAGTCATGCAGAGAAAGGCAAATACCACATGATCTCTCAAATATAGAAACTAAAATTAAAAAAAAAAATAACAAAGAAAACCAAGTTCATCCATACACAGACCACATTAGTGGTTGCCGGGGTGGAGGGGGTGGGTAGGAGGAGGAGAAATATGTGAATGGGTTAAAAAAAAGAAAATAGAAAAAGAGAATTCAGATTTGAAAGAAATAAGTATCTGGTTTAAATACTCTGAGAAGAGGATAGTTAGCAGCAAAGTTGATTGAGTAGAGAGCTATGACTGGCTGCTTTTTATATCAGGAAGTACCTTATGATTGTAGGATCTAATATTCTGTTGCCTCTGAGGTCCAGGGTTAAGAGAGATCACTGAATTTCTTGAACAAATGACTATGAAGAAGAAGTGATCTGTGAGGCAAATAGGAAGTAAACACATTTTAAGGCTCAAGCAAATTGCTCAATATGTTACCTGGGAAGTCAGTTAACTTCTCAGTTTTCACACATGTCGGCAACTTGTTACAACAACAAAAAGCATGAAAACACATTTAATTTACTTCACTGGGTTGGTAGGAGCGTAACATAAAAAAGTTAGGAAAACTCTTGGAAAAAATTAAAGTTTGCTACAAATAAAAAAAATCTTAAATGTGACCAATCGTTTTCATCAGCCTCACTTCATAACCCTCTTGCCCCTAACTTTTAGGTGAGTCTACAGAATGTTCATGTGTGTGCGTTCATGCTAAGTTGCTTCAGTTGTGTCCAACTCTTTGCCACCCTGTGGACTGTAGCCCGCCAGGCTCCTCTGTCCATGGGATTCTCCAGGCAAGAAGACTGGAGTGGGCTGCCGTTTACATCTGCACCTGCAGCTGTACACTTACTGTCTATAAAGAAATGCATCACCATTGCCTTTGTACTTGTCTGTCTCCTCTATTCGGAAGATAAATTCGGAGCACAGGCAGGTTTTATCTTGAACATTCTTTTGCATTGCACTCAGCAATGTTCTAAAAGAGTATGCCAACATAATGAACTAATGGTGTACAGTAAGAGAATTAAACTAGTTTCTGGAGAAACAAAATATAAAACTAGGTGTGGGAACAGAAATGAGGTGTTTAAGAAGTGAGGTGTTTAGAATGGGTGTTTTTTTTAATCTAAGGTGCATCATTTATTGCATTATCAAGAAATAGCACTTTCATATTTCTGAGCATTAGTTTCCAAATTCATAAAATGGACACAATAATAATGTCTACCTCAATGGGTTGGCAGAAAGTTGAAATGCAGTTACACATATGATGCTATGGAATACTGTTCATAAAGTATAAACTATTATTTTTATTAATTATAATTTCTCTATGAATGTCATTAGGATTACAGAATGCATACTAAAAGATATTTCCCCCAAAATGAAGTGTACTAAAAATAATATAAAGTATTTGGTAGCCTGAAGAATATGTCTTTAGGGCTAACAAAAACCTGTCACTAATCATTTTAAAAAGTATGATATTAGCTTCAATTCAGTTCAGTTCAGTCACTCAGTCATGCCTGACTCTTTGTGACCCCATGGACTGCAGCATGCCGGGCATCCCTGTCTATCACCAACTCCTGGAGCTTACTCAAACTCATGTCCATTGAGTTGGTGATGCCATCCAATCATCTCATCCACTGTTGTCCCCTTCTCCTCTCACCTTCAATCTTTTCCAGCATCAGGGTCTTTTCCAATGAGTGAGTTCTTCTCATCAGGTGGCCAAAGTATTGGAGCAGCTTCAACATCAGTCCTTCCAATGAATATTCAGGACTGATTTCCTTTAGGATGGACTGGTTGAATCTCCTTGCAGTCCAAGGGACTCTCAAGAGTTTTCTCCAACACCACAGTCCCAAAGCATCAGTTCTTTGGCCCTCAGCTTTCTTTATAGTCCAACTCTTACTGGAAAAGCCATAGTTTTGACTAGATTGACCTTTGTTGGCAACATAATGTCTCTGCTTTTTAATATGCTGTCTGGGTTGGTCATAACTTTTCTGCCAAGGAGCAAGTGTCTTTTAATTTCATGGCTGCAGTCACCGTCTGCAGTGATTTTTGAGCCCCCCAAAACAAAGTCTCTCATTGTTTCCATTGTCTTCCCATCGATTTGACATGAAGTGATGAAAGACTAGAGATCTCTTCAAGAAAATCAGAGATACCAAGGGAACAATTCATGAAAGATGGGCACAATAAAGGACAGAAATTGTATGATATAACCCTATGCTATCCTATGCTATGCTGTCACTTCAGTCGTGTCCGACTCTGTGCGACCCCATAGACAGCAGCCCACCAGGCTACCCCATCCCTGGGATTCTCCAGGCAAGAACACTGGAGTGGGTTGCCATTCCTTCTCCAATGGATGAAAGTGAAAAGTGAAAGTGAGGTCGCTCAGTCGTGTCCGACTCTTAGCGACCCCATGGATTGCAGCCTACCAGGCTCCTCCATCCATGGGATTTTCCAAGCAAGAGTACTAGAGTGGGGTGCCATTGCCTATTACCCTAGCACTTGCATTATTTCAACACTGTAATAAGATTACTGCTATATTTTTGTAGTGCCTGGCACATAATAAGTATTTAGTACATAAAAATTGCTGAAGCCCTTTCATTGTAATATTGGCACCTAGACTATCATAGTTTTATACAATGTTTAGAATGTTCTATACAAACATTCTATGCATTGTTTCCTTCACTAGTTAAACCTCATTTCCTCTTTACAAAATAGGATATTTGTATAACCCTGTTACCTCTATTATTTCTTTTTTCTTAATGATTGTATATTGAAATTAAGTCAAATAATCTTCCATAAGAACTGAAACTGTTAAAAAAAAAAGGTCATTTGATGAATCATTAGTTGGAAGAAAATCTACTTAAAAATACAATATTTTCTCTCTTGATCCATCAGTACAAGTTTCTACAAGATGCGTCTCCCTTTAGGATTATGATACTCCTACCCTTTGGAATTTTAGGAGACCTCCAGCTTGTGTGTGCATTTGTGCACATGTGTGTGAACTTGTGCACATGTGTGTGAGTGCTATAAGGAAGCAAATTCATTAAGACTATGCAATTTGGAAGAAGAATAGATGCTTTGACTTTTGTTTTCTTTAAGAACCAGGATGTTGCCTTTTAAAATAGTAGGTTGAGAAATCTTCCTGCAGCTGTATGGGATATACATCATATAATCACAAAGCACATAAATGAAATGTGAAAATGTGCTTCCAGCAAAAACATTAGAGATGGAGAAGAAGACGTGTTTAACAGCTGGTAGAAATAGGTTCTTATTGGACATTATTACAGTAACATTGTCTAAAAAGCACAATTTATTTGTTCTTCATTATCTAATAAGTATATATTTTTCTATCTATATTATCCTAAAATTTCAAGATCATCTAGTTGAATGGTTCGTCATATATCTGATGCCTCCATACATTTGAGTAATGAATATATTTCAAAAAGGAAGAATGACATTAGAGTGCTGTCTCAATATCAGTGAGTGGGTGTATGTGCACGTAGTATAAATACTATTCCAGATGATTTTGAGTCCTTATGACTCCCTCTCACCATTAAAATTCACTGCTGTGGTTTGTAGCAACATTGCTAATTATTAATTCAAGACACAACCGCCCATTTCCTCAAAATATGAACTCCAGCCAAACTAATATATCTTTTAGCTTCTCTTATTGCTACAGGTGGTCAAATCACATCTTCTTAGTGAATAAGATTTGTTGAAGTTTGGTGGATATTTCTGAAAAAATTGTGCTTTCTTGAGTTTGGACAGACACCTCTTTTTTCTTCTCTTGATTGCAATTATATATTAGGTTGGAATGGAAATGAACATCTAACAACCATGAGGATGAATGTGGCATGATAAGGATAACTTTTGTGAGGCAAGAAGGAGTCTGAGTCCTTGAGATTTTCTCAAGCAGCCAAATCTTTGCTGGAATGCTCTGAGAATTTCCTGTTATTTGAAAAAATAAATTGGTTTCTGGCCACAGGAGCAGGTTTACTACATCATGCAGATGAAGACACTCGTAACTGTTACATAATTCTCTACTATGTTTATAGATATTTTATGTTTATAGATGTGGAGTGATAGTCTCAAAGTGTTTTATTATTTATTATATGATCTGTATACTAATGACTCCTATATTTGCATCTGTCTTAAAAATTTTAACTGAATTTCAGACTCATATATCTAATCACCTTCATGTCATAGTCTCATGACTCCCTAGAAGCATGTAAAAATTAATAAGCCAGCATGGAAGTTTATAGTTCTTCTTAACCACTAACAGAAGCAGCTAATCTAGAGGGTTCACTATTGGCTATTCTATTTATGTTCTTTTGTAGTCCCCAAGTTTTGAGATCATTCAACACTTCCTTTACTCAAAATTCATATCCATAAACTCACCTGTTGACTTTTTCTCTAAAACATATTCTGATTAATAATCACTCATGACCTTCACTGCTACTCCCTTGCTTAAAACCACTATTCCTTTCTTATGAATTATTAGTAAGTCTCCTAATTTGTCCCCTTACTTCCAGCCTGTCTCTCTAATGTACTGCAACAGAGAAATAAGAGGTCATATTAAAGAGTAACTCAGTATATCACTTCTCTGCTCTTAACCATCTTATTTAGAGTAAATGTCAGCATATATGTAGTTACTCACAAGGCCTGTCCCCCTTCTAGCTCTGCCACATCGTATCCTAACTTTCTCTACCTATTCCACTCCTTTCCAGAGAAATCTATTGGTGGGTGCCTTCAAAGTGTTAAAAAAAATGTGTTACTTCTACTCTTAAGTTTTCAAAGATGTCTTCATTTCAATTATTTCAATCTCTCTTCAGTGTGGAGAAAAGGGACTTCTTCCACACTGGTGATAGGAATGTAAATTGGTACAGCCACTATTGAAAACAGTATGGAGTTACCCGCAGTGTTCACAGAAGCACTATTTACGATAGCCAAGATGTGGAAGTACCTAAATGCCCATCAACAGATGAATGGATAATGAAGATGTAGTACATGAATACCATGGAATATTATTCAGCAATAAAAAAGAATGGAATTAATGCAATTTGCAGCAAAATGGATGGATTTAGAGATTAACATATTAAGTGAAGTAAGTCAGAAATAGAAGGACAAATACTATATATCACATATGGAACCTAACATATGACACAACTAAACTTAGTTATGAAACAGACTCACAGACACAGAAAACAAACTTATGGTTACCAAAGGGGAGGAGGGGAGAAGGATAAGTTAGGAGTTTGGGATTAAAATATACAAACTGCTATATGGATAACCAATAAGAACCTATTGCATAGCACAGAGAACTATGCTCAATATCCTGTAATAGCCTATAATAGAAGAGAATGGAAAAAAGAATATATATATGTGTATATATATACAGACTTATATGTGTATAACTAAGTCACTTTATTGTATACCTGAAACTAACACAACACTGTGAAACAACATTTCAATAAATTGTTTTAAATAAAAAATATAATGATAACATTAGGAAAAATAATCCATTTTCTGAGTCTTCATATCAAAATTCACATTTTTTACTTCAGAGGGAGAAACAATTAACATACCATGAACATATTTGGATGTCTTTCCTGTCTTGCCATTTGGCAAGAGCATTTGAAAGACACTGGAGGTTCAGTTCAGTTCAGTTCAGTCCCTCGGTCATGTCCGACTCTTTGCGACCCCATGAATTGCAGCACGCCAGGCCTCCCCGTCCATCACCAACTCCCGGAGTTCACTGAGACTCACATCCATCAAGTCAGTGATGCCAATCCAGCCATCTCATCCTCTGTCGTCCCCTTCTCCTCCTGCCCCCAATCCCTCCCAGCATCAGAGTCTTTCCCAATGAGTCAACTCTTCCCATGAGGTGGCCAAAGTACTGGAGTTTCAGCTTTAGCATCACTCCTTCTAAAGAAATCCCAGGGCTGATCTCCTTCAGAATGGACTGGCTGGATCTCCTTGCAGTGGAGGTTAGGATACATATAACCTAACTTACTGAATCTTCTCCTTAACAAACACCTTCATCTTATTAAAGAAAAATATCAGGAATAAAGGATGATGTTATATAAGCAGACAAAATATTTTTCTCTTGCTAACTTTTATCTAAAGGAAATAATATAAAATATTATATTTCCCACAATGTATTTGATAAAATTAAATATCTTAAATGACCATAATGCCATAACTGTTCTTTCCTTTTCTCTTGTGTCCCTTTAATCAAGTTCACAGATTTCCTTTTAATTTTTATCCTGATAAAGATGCTTGCTTTTTCATCCTAATTTTATAGAGAAATGGGATTCCAAATAAAATAAAACCAATAATTTATTGTTTCATATATATAGAGTGAAATAGAGTGATATAGAATATATCACTTATCTTTACAATAAAGAAGTGAAAAAAGTTTATTCACTAACATAATGAATATACTCTTTTCTTTTAAAGCAACTAAAAAGGAAGATTTATTAATAAAAAGATGGAAAATTGGGCTCTAATTGTTACGACTTTTTTAGTAAATTTGAATAAGGAAAAATCTTAATGTTCAGAGTCTATCAAGAGCTCTCTGCTTAAGATGAATAAACAAAAGACAGAACATTTTTAAAAAGGAAATCATTGGAAGTAAAATTAGAAAGGGTAATGGAAATCATAAAGTTTTGACTGTATGCAAACTATTTAAATTTCTTGAGCTTTAGTTCCCTTATGGACATAATGGAATAATTTGACTCATAGTGTTCTTATGTAAATATAAGACAAAATACTTAATTCCTGCAGTTGATATCTATCTACTTTCTACTAATGTGTGTTGCCTTGCAAAGTCTGCAAAATTAAAACTACAACTCAGTTACCTCTGAAATTCTGAATACGATGTATACTTGGCTAACCTGGATGGAGGACCAGCTTCCCTGGTGGCTCAGAGGGTTAAAGCATCTGCCTGCAATGTGGGAGACCTGGGTTTGATCCCTGGGTCGGGAAGATTCCCTGGAGAAGGAAATGGCAACCCACTCCAGTATTCTTGCCTGGAGAATCCCATTGAGGAGCCTGGTGGTTTACAGTCCACAGGGTCGCAAAGAGTTGGACACGACTGAGTGACTTCACTGGCTACTGCTAAGTTGATTCAGTCATGTTCGACTCTATGTGACCCCATAGACGGCAGCCCACCAGGCTCCCCCGCCCCTGGTATTCTCCAGGCAAGAACATTGGAGTGGGTTGCCATTTCCTTCTCCAGTGCATGAAAGTGAAAATTGAAAGTGAAGTTGCTTAGTTGTGTCCGACTCTTAGAGACCCCATGGACTGCAGCCTACCAGGCTCCTCCACCCATGGGATTTTCCAGGCAAGAGTACTGGAGTGGGTTGCCATGCAATTGCTCAATATTTGGAAAACAGTAGTGAGGCAGGGGTCACCCTTCTGCTGTTGGTAAAACGTTGGCTATCCATCATTTGGTGGACACTTGATTTCTCTTTGGCAGTCATAGCAGAATTTCAGTATAAAGTAACCAGCTTTGTGTGACAAGAGGTAGAGCTACCATTGTTGTTGATCAGTTGCTAAGTTGTGTCCAACTCTTTGTATCCCCATGGATTGCAGCACGCCAGGCTTCCCTGTCCATCACTGTCTCCCAGAGTTTGCCCAAATTCATATTCATTGAGTCAGTGATGCTATCTAACCATCTCGTCCTCTGCTGTCTGCTACTCCTGTTGCCTTCAATCTCTCCCAGCATTAGGGTCTTTTTCAATGAGTCAGCTCTTCACATCAGGTGGCCAAAGTACTGGAACTTCAGCTTCAGCATCAATTCTTCCAATGAATATTCAGGGTTTATTTCCTTTGGGATTAACTGGTTTGATCTCCTTGCTGTCCAAGGGACTCTCAAGAGTCTTCTCTAGTACCACAATTTGAAAGCATCAATTCTTTGGCATTAAGTGTTCTTTAAGGACCAACTCTCACATCCATAGAGCTAAGCTGGTGACAAAAAAATGTGGCATGGAGTGGAGGAGGTAATAATAGGTGGGCATGGAGATGTTCAGCTTTTATGAGATTCCTGATTATGGCAGTGGCCTTGTGATTCTGCCCCTGGAAGCTGAAGGAGTAACTTCCCAATCCCCTGCCTGGTTCTCAGTGATAGAAAAGACACTAGTTGTTTATCAGGTTGGCGGTCTTTCTTAAAAACTCAACTTAGAGTCTATATACAGTCAGCAAAAACAAGACCAGGAGCTGACTGTGGCTCAGATCATGAACTCCTTATTGCCAAATTCAGACTTAAATTGAATAAAATAGGGAAAACCACTAGACCATTCAGGTATGACCTAAATCAAATCCCTTATGATTATACAGTGGAAGTGAGAAATAGATTTAAGGGACTAGATCTGATAGATAGAGTGCCTGATGAACTATGGAGGGAGGTTCGTGACATTGTATAGGAGACAGGGATCAAGACCATTCCCATGGAAAAGAAATGCAAAAAAGCAAAATGGCTGTCTGGTGAGGCCTTACAAATAGCTGTCAAAAGAAGAGAAGCGAAAAGCAAAGGAGAAAAGGAAAGATATAAGCATCTGAATGCAAAGACTAGCAAGAAGAGATAAGAAAGCCTTCCTCAATGATCAATGCAAAGAAATAGAATAAAACAACAGAATGGGAAAGACTAGAGATCTCTTCAAGAAAATTAGAAATATCAAGGGAACATTTCATGCAAAGATGGGCTCGATAAAGGACAGAAATGGTATGGACCTAACAGAAGCAGAAGATATTAAGAAGAGGTGGCAAGACTACACTGAAGAACTGTACAAAAAAGATCTTCATGACCCAGATAATCCTGATGGTGTGATCACTCACCTAGAGCCAGACATCCTGGAATGTGAAGTCAAGTGGGCCTTAGAAAGCTTCACTACGAACAAAGCTAGTGGATGTGATGGAATTCCAGTTGAGCTATTTCAAATCCTGAAAGATGATGCTGTGAAAGTGCTTCACTCAATATGCCAGCAAATTTGGAAAACTCAGCAGTGGCCACAGGACTGGAAAAGGTCAGTTTTCATTCCAATCCCAAAGCAAGGCAATGCCAAAGAATGCTCACACTACTGCACAATTGCACTCATCTCACACGCTAGTAAAGTAATGCTCAAAATTCTCCAAGCCAGGCTTCAGCAATATGTGAACCATGAACTTCCTGATGTTCAAGCTGGATTTAGAAAAGGCAGAGGAACCAGAGATCAAATTCCCAACATCTGCTGGATCATCAAAAAGCAACAGAGTTCCAGAAAAACATCTATTTCTGCTTTATTGACTATGCCAAAGCATAGACTGTGTGGATGACAATAAACTGTGGAAAATTCTTCAAGAGATGGGAATACCAGACCACCTGACTTGCCTCTTGAGAAACCTATATGCAGGTCAGGAAGCAACAGTTAGAACTGGACATGGAACAACAGACTGGTTCCAAATAGGAAAAGGAGTACGTCAAGGCTGTATATTGTCACCCTGCTTATTTAAGTTATATGCAGAGTACATCATGAGAAACGCTGGGCTGGAAGAAACACAAGCTGGAATCAAGATTGCCAGGAGAAATATCAATAACCTCAGATATGCAGATGACACCACCCTTATGGCAGAAAGTGAAGAGGAACTCAAAAGCCTCTTGATGAAAGTGAAAGAAAGCGGAGAGTGAAAAAGTTGGCTTAAAGCTCAACATTCAGAAAATGAAGATCATGGCATCTGGTCCCATCACTTCATGGGGAATAGATGGGGAAACAGTGTCAGACTTTATCTTTTTGGGCTCCAAAATCACTGCAGATGGTGATTGCAGCCATGAAATTAAAAGATGCTTACTCCTTGGAAGGAAAGTTATGACCAACCTAGATAGCATATTCAAAAGCAGAGACATTACTTTGCCAACAAAGGTCTGTCTAGTCAAGGCTATGGTTTTTCCAGGGGTCATGTATAGATGTGAGAGTTGGACGTGAAGAAAGCTGAGCACCAAAGAATTGATGCTTTTGAACTGTGGTGTTGGAGAAGACTCTCGAGAGTCCCTTGGACTGCAAGGAGATCCAACCAGTCCATTCTAAAGGAGATCGATACTGGGTGTTCTTTGGAAGGAATGATGCTGAAGCTGAAACTCCAGTACTTTGGCCACCTCATGCGAAGAGTTGACTCATTGGAAAAGACTCTGATGCTGGGAGGGATTGGGGGCAGGAGGAGAAGGGGACGACAGAGGATGAGATGGCTGGATGGCATCACCGATTGATGGACATGAGTTTGAGTGAACTCCGGGAGTTGGTGATGGACAGGGAGGCCTGGCGTGCTGCAATTCATGGGGTCGCAAAGAGTCAGACACGACTGAGCCAGTGAACTGAACTGAAATTAAAGTCCTATTTTTTCAACTATATTTCAATAAAAAATTAAAATACATAAATTCCTTACTTTTTAAAGTGGTTTGAGGGGATAAGTTGCTCTGAAAAGAAACCTGGATCAACACAGCGCGGAGTAGATATTGATGCATAGTTAGCAATTAATGGCCACAGAGATCATCTTATAGCTACAAAGATATATGTGTATACAAAAGAAGATGCACTTAAAATTTTGAGTGCAACTAAAAGAATAAAATTCTTAACTAAATTCTGAATGAACTCATCATAATGAAAAATTTCCAAGTATTCTGTTTCCTTTTATCAAATCAAACATAATATACTAAAATAGAATTGAACAGCAGATGTGGCTAAATGAATTCTTCTCTGAATATAAAGCTGAGCTCATCACTTCACATGTGCAAGTAGGTGTTGTCCTTAGTAAATCAAGATAGGGAAGTAATCTAGGTAAAGTGTATATAGTCTATTGAAAGCTTTCTGAAGAATGCCTTGTTATGTTGTTAAGTTGACATAAATAGTTAAGTGACATGCTCTGAAAAGTATATAGAATAAGAAAAATTGTATCCAAAACCAAATGTAGTATAGAAATAAAACTTTAATAAAAAAATTTAAATCAAAGCAATTTATAGATTGAAACCAACTATGTTCTTTTCTTTGAAGACAAAACATTTCTTTACATTTACTTATGGGTTCATATGTGTAGTCTACACTTGATTGCTCCCAAATTATTTGAAAAGTCTCAAAACAACATTGAACGCGTTTAAAAACACATGTTGCTGTTAACGTCTTTTGGGAAAACAACTGTACTAAGTCACCTTGTGGTCATCAAGAACCACGTCAGCTTAAGTAGTAATAACCAACAGATGTATAATAAAGGCAGGAAAACTGAAAGTTTTGGCTTCTGCCTCCAGCAAAGTAACAGGAAATGAACAGTCCAGGACATATGGGCAGACTAAATATTTCACCGTAATTCTTTGACTAAATCAAGAATTATTACACAGGATACATTTCATGTTGTTCATTTAAAGCAGTTATAATCACCAATACTGTGATGTGTTGTTTCTATATGTGATATTTTTGTGTCAAGTATTTAAAGACAAATGGCTTCTATTGTCTTATGTATTTTCAGATTGGAACTCAAATTTCATAGGTTCTAAGATTTCTTAAAAGGGAGTAAATATATAGTGTTTAGTTTCTATGATGAAAATATAATTTCAAATCTTGTACATTCCTATAACAACCTACGTCCTGAATTATGGATGGAGAATTTAAAATTGGAAGGGATCTTGTAGCTTCTCATGATGCTTTTTACAATTTTAAAATAAGGAATTATTTAAAGGATTTAACTAGGGTCTTAAACAATAAGAAACTTACTGATTCTTAACTAATAATTTCCCTAAGTATGCCATAATTATAGGCATTTATCTAGAAATACACATTTGTCTTTTCTTTATCTCTCTATTTCTAACTCCATTTAATCTTTTACATTAAGTATATGAGATATAATTTTGTATAGCAAGACTCTTGAACAGTAATGCATGAGCAATTTTTTACTTTAATTACCAAAGTCAAACTTTTTGGGGTCAGATCAGATCAGATCAGTCGCTCAGTCGTGTCTGACTCTTTGCGACCCCATGACTTGCAGCATGCCAGGCCTCCCTGTCCATCACCAACTCCCGGAGTTCACTGAGACTCACGTCCATCGAGTCAGTGATGCCATCCAGCCATCTCATTCTCTGTTGTCCCCTTCTCCTCCTGCCCCCAATCCCTGCCAGCATCAGAGTCTTTTCCAATGAGTCAACTCTTCGCGTGAGGTGGCCAAAGTACTGGAGTTTCAGCTTTAGCATCATTCCTTCCAAAGAAATCCCAGGGCTGATCTCCTTCAGAATCTCCTTGCAGTCCAAGGGACTCTCGAGAGTCTTCTCCAACACCACAGTTCAAAAGCATCAATTATTCGGCACTCAGCCTTCTTCACAGTCCAACTTTCATATCCATACATGACCACAGGAAAAACCATAGCCTTGACTAGACGAACCTTTGTTGGCAAAGTAATGTCTCTGCTTTTGAATATGCTATCTAGGTTGGTCATAACTTTCCTTCCAAGGAGTAAGTGTCTTTTAATTTCATGGCTGCAGTCACCATCTGCAGTGATTTTGGAGCCCAGAAAAATAAAGTCTGACACTGTTTCCCCATCTATTTCCCATGAAGCGATGGGACCGGATGCCATGATGTTCGTTTTCTGAATGTTGAGCTTTAAGCCAACTTTTTCACTCTCCACTTTCTTTCACTTTCATCAAGAGGCTTTTGAGTTCCTCTTCACTTTCTGCCATAAGGGTGGTGTCATCTGCATATCTGAGGTTATTGATATTTCTCCTGGCAATCTTGATTCCAGCTTGTGTTTCTTCCAGTCCAGTGTTTCTCATGATGTACTCTGCATATAAGTTAAATAAACAGGGTGACAATATGGAGCCTTGATGAACTCCTTTTCCTCTTTGGGGTCAAGCCTCTGCAATGAAAGAGAAAATCTTACAGACAATATTTGAAACCTGGATAGATTACCCACTGATCTATTCATGGGCTAGTACCAGTCTTCCCATCATTCTTGTTTATACCACTAGGGTGACAAGACTGAATGAGAAGTTCAGATCTTTTGTCCTGAACCAGAGTAAGGATGGGCTTTCCAAGTGGCTGAGATGGTAAATAATCTGCCCACATTGAGGGAGACTCAGGTTCAATCCCTGGATTGGGAAGATCCCCTGGAGAATGGAATGTCAATTCACTCAAGTATTCTTGCCCGGAGAATTCCACAGACAGAGGAGCCTGGTGGGCTACAGTCCATGGAATCACAAAGAGTTGGATATGACTGAGCGACTAACACGCGCACACACACACAGAGTAAAGATAATCAAGGGAAAGAAATGGATGGTCCATGTGAGGTAGTTAGAAGGGGCTCGGAGAATGTTGGAGGAAAGACTAGTTCTCTTTATGCTGCACAATTTAGGTACAACATGGAAGGCTCTGAATGGGCAACAACAAGTAGATAACTAACAGCCTTGAGGACCCTCAACGCTGCATGGTGAGAGACGTTCTTCAGACCTTGGTCTGCTTCCATCAGACTTCTGCTTCTGATGGGCAGAGAAGGTGCTCAGTAGCTCCCAGTTCCGATGCCACTGCTCTCTCCATTACCCTCCTAAGGCCCATGGTTTAATTTCATGGGCTTTAGAACCGCTTTAAGGACATAGTTTCTCTTTCCCTCTTTGTGATCTTCATCTCAACATTTCAATGAGCAGATAACATGGCTCTGCTTCTCTCATTCTTTTTCTCCTTTTTCCTCAGTGTTTCACCTTTTTTCCAGTGTTTCCCTTTTGATTTTAAAAGTCATATTTGTAAAATTTTAGACTATTGTTTGTTTGGGGGAATTATTTTTTTACATCTGTGCTACTAATACTGATTCATCTTCAGATAAGTGTTCATGATGCTGAAATGGCTGGTTGTTGTTCAGTTGCTCAGTCGTGTCCAATTCTTTATGGCCCCATGGACTGCGGCATGCCAGGCTTCCCTGTCCTTCACTATCTCCCACAGGTTGCTCAAACTCATGTCCATTGAGTTGATGATGCCATCCAACAATGATTATGAGATGGAAACGCCAGAAAAACAAAGCATGGCAATTAATACTTCAAGATACATTTTCCTGCTCATATAAATAGAAAGATGTTTATTGCTAGCCTAAAGACACTGAGAATTATAAAATTTCTCCTTCAGCCACAGAAGGCATTGGTCTTTATTTCTAGGCATTCTGCAGCAGGGAATTTAGTGGCAATCATCAGCAGGGTGTTCGTCTTCAAGGACATGGCCCTTTTATGTTTCCACAGATTTGTGAACAAGCTCATAGAAATAAACACAGCCTAATAGCTGGAGTCTAATTTTTAGAAAAACTGTACACACTAATCACTACACTGAAAGTAATTTTTTATAAAAAGATTACCAGTTCTTCATGATTATTATACTGGCATAGATGCACCCAGGTTGACTGAGCTTGACAAAAGCTAGTGTGAGTAAAGGAAACAGGTCAGAAGACAATGGAGAAGTGGTTAGTCTGTGTGAAAGACACAACTGAGTACTAAAACATCCTCACCCCATTGTTACCTGAATAATTTACCAATACCATTGTGAGTCAAGTATCTACACCATGCTATACCTCCTCACTCTTTTATCTTCCCACTTACTGAATGCCTGCAGTGCCAGATAGTAGAGGTCTCCCATGCATTGATCCACTGAATCCTTATAAGACTTATTAGTATATAGAAAATGTAAAACTTCCTACATGTTAGAGATTAATGAACTGGAGCAAAAATTAATCAAGATCACATGTGCTGTGTTGCTGTGTTTAGTTGCTCTGTCCTGTCCAGCTCTTTGTGACCCCATGGACTATAGCCTGCCAAGCTCCTCTGTCCTTGGGGATTCTCCAGGCAAGAATATTAGAGGGGATTGCCATGCCCTCCTCCAGGGGATCTCTCCAACCCAGGGATCAAACCCAGGTCTCCTGCATTGCAGGTGGATTCTTTACCATTTGAGCCACCAGGGCAGCTCAAGAATACTGGAGTGGGTAGCCTCTCCTTTCTTCAGGAGAATTTCCTGACCTAGGGGTCAAACAGGGTCTCCTGCATTGCAGGTAGATTCTTCACCAGCTCAGCTACTCGGGAAGCCCTGAGATCACACACTAAGTGTAAAAACCCAACTTCTCAATACATTGTCTAGACTTCAAGTAGAGCGCTATTTGTACCATATCACCCCTGGAATTGCTGGTCACATGAGAACCTGTGCTGTATGATGCCTGTACCTGATGTGATGGTTGCTTCAAATAATAAGAGATAGCATGCACTGACCACTTACCACATACTCTTGCAAGTGCTTTGCATACATTATACTTATTTAATCTTTTGAGTAATGGAAAGAGACAGTCACTATTATCTGCTAGAGGAAACATGTCTAGGTAAGTGTCAGACACAAGCAGTCTTACTCTAGTGCATACCATTAAACACTAAGCTGTAAGTATTATATTGTATTACATTGTATTATATCAATTACACACATATATTTAATATTAAGATGTAGATTAAAAGATAATATCCAAAATGCCCTCTGACTTTCTATCTTTGCAGGAAGCATGTGTATTAGTTTGCACACAGTAATATGTGTTCTATCCAAAAAATTTTTTTAAACCAAACTCATGAATGAAAAATTGTCAATTTCAGTAGAAAAAGTTGGATCAGTATTCATTAACTTAAAAAGCTATATATTTAATATTCTATTAAATTCAACTATACTCTGAAAGTGTACAGACTCTAAAAGTAATTATACTAAATCCAGATATTGTAGCTTTGACTATAAAGGTATTTAGTATTAACATACTTCTATATTTCCTTAATACTGTGAGAGATAATGATTAATTATTGAACTGCAACATACTCTGTTGCAGACTGGGAACTCCAGGAAGTCCACGTTGAGTCAGAGATTATACTGCAGGAGTTTATGAGGAAATACTCTTGGACTCAACACTTGTAGAAAGAAAGGTGGTGAGAGAGAGAACTTGGTCTCTGATGCAGACACAACCATGATCTCAGCTGATCTCAAGAGGGATGCTGAAGCCAGACCAGACTTATCAGATATGACAATAAGACTGAACTTTCACACTCCTACATCAATCAGTCACTGGATGCAGGTTGCTCCAAGAGAGAAGTATGGCCAACAAGCAAGATGGCACTCTACAATGAAGGGACGTTTTCAGGAGGACTGAGAGCTTAGGACTAGTGCCATTCATGAAACTAGAGCAATAAGGTTAGGTTACTCATTCCTTGAAGCTGAATCACAAACAGGTAAAGTGTCAAATCTAGGAAAATATTAATAATAAATGTGAAGAGAGATGACCTTCTAAAAGAGGAGGGGCAGGGACTTGCTGGATGGTCCAGTGGTTGAGAGCTTGCCTGCCAATACAGGGGACATAGGTCTGATACCTGGTCCAGGAGAATTCCACATACTGAGGAGTAACTAAACCAGTGTACTACCACTACTGAGACCACGTTCTAAAGCCTGTGCTTGGCAAAAGAGAAGCCACTGCAACGAGAAGCCTGTGCACAAAAAGTAGTAGAGTAGCCCCTGCTCTCAGGAAGTAAGAAAGCTTGCGCACAGAAATGAGACACAGCACAGCCAAAAATAAATAAACAAATAATAAAAGAGGGGCAGAGAGACAACACCATCCCTAAAATAGAATCAGTTCAGTTCAGTTCAGTTGCTCAGTTATGTCTGACTCTTTGCGACCCCATGGACTGCAGCACGACAGGCTTCCCTGTCCATCACCAACTCCCAGAGGCTACTCAAACTCATGTCCATCTAGTTAGTGATGCCATCCAACCATCTCATTCTCTGTCGTCCCCTTCTCCTCCTGCCTTCAATCTTTCCCAGCATCAGGCTCTTTTCCAATGAGTCAGTTCTTCCCATCAGGTTTCCAAAGTATTGGAGTTTCAGCCTCAGCATCAATCCTTCCAGTGAATATTCAGGACTGATTTCCTTTAGGATGGACTAGTTGAATCTCCTTGCAGTCCAAATGACTCTTAAGAGTCTTCTCCAACACCACAGTTCAAAAACATCAATTTTTCAGTGCTCAGCTTTCTTTATGGTCCAACTCTCACATCCATACACGACTACTGGAAAAACAATAGCTTTGACTAGATGGACCTTTGTTGGCTATGTAACATCTCTGCTTTTCAATAGTGTCTAGGTTGGTCATAGCTTTTCTTCCAAGGAGCAAGCGTCTTTTAATTTTCTGGCTGGGGTCACCATCTGCAGTGATTTTTGAGCCCCCCAAATTGAAGTCTGTCACTGTTTCCATTGTTTCCCCATCCATTTGCCACGAAGTGATGGGACCAGAGACCATGATCTTAGTTTTCTGAATGTTGAATTTTAAGCCAACTTTTTCACTCTCCTCTTGCATTTTCATCAAGAGGCTCTTTAGTTCTTCTTTGCTTTCTGCCATAAGTGTGGTGTCATCTGCATATCTGAGGTTATTGGTATTTCTACTAGCAATCTTGATTCCAGCTTGTGCTCCATCCAGACCAGCATTTTGCATGATGTACTCTGCTTATATGTTAAACAAACAGGGTGACAATATACAGCCTTGATGCACTCCTTTCCTGATTTGGAACCAGTTTGCTGTTCCATGTCCAGTTGTAACTGTTACTTCTTGACCTGCATACACATTTCTCAGGAGGCAGGTCAGGTGGTCTGGTATTCCCAACTCTTTAAGAATTTTCCAGTGTTTGTTGTGATCCAGACAGTCAAAGGCTTTGGCATAGTCAATGAAGCAGAAGTTGATATTTTCCTGGAACTCTCTTGCTTTTTCAATGATCTAGCTGATGTTGGCAATTTGATCTCTGGTTCCTCTGCTTCTTCTAAATCCAGCTTGAACATCTGGAAGTTCATGGTTCATAAATTGTTGAAGCCTGGCTTGGAGAATCCTGAACATTACTTTGCTAGTGTGTGAAATGAGTGCAATTGTGTGTTAGTTTGAGCATTCTTTGGCATTGTCTTTCTTTGATATCGGAATGAAAACTGACCTTTTCCAGTCCTGTGGCCACTGCTGAGTTTACCAAATTTGCTGGCATATTGAGTACTGCACTTTCACAGCATCATTTTTTAAGATTTAAAATAGCTCAACTGGAATTCCGTCACCTCCACTAGCTTTGTTCATAGTGATGCTTCCTAAGGCCCACTTGACTTCCCATTCCAGGATGTCTGGCTCTAGGTCAGTGATCACACCATCATGGTTATCTGGGTCATGAAGATCTTTTTTGTACAGTTCTTTTGTGAATTCTTGCCACCTCTTAAAATCGTCTGCTTCTGTTAGGTCCATAACTTTTCTGTCCTTTATTGTGCCCATCTTTGCATGAAATGTTCCCTTGGTATCTCAAATTTTCTTGAAGAGATCTTGAGTCTTTCCCATTCTATTGTTTTCTTCTATTTCTTTGCACTAACTAGTGAGGAAAGCTTTTGTATCTCTCCTTGCTATTCTTTGGAACTTTGTATCCAAATGGGTATATTTTTTTCTTTTCTCCTTTGCCTTTCACTTCTCTTCTTTTCTCAGCTATTTGTAAGGCCTCCTCAGACAAACATTTTGCCTTTTTTCATTTCTTTTTCTTGGAGAGGGTCTTGATCACTGTCTCCTGTACAATGTCACCAATCTCCATACATAGTTCTTCAGGCACTCTATCAGATTTAACAAATTTTTAAAGCATGACCTGGTGGCTCAGCTGGTAAAGAATCCACCTGCAATGGAGATCTCAGTTTGATTTCTGGTTCATGAATATTCCCTGAAGAAGAGATATACTACCCACTCCAGTATTCTTGGGCTTCCCTGGTAGCTCAGCGGGTATAGAATCTGCCATCAATGCAGGAGACCTGGGTTCAATTCCTGGGTTCAGAAGATCGATCCCTGGGTTGGGAAGATCCCCTGGAGAAGGGACCAGCTACCCACTCCAGTATTGTGGCCTGAAGAATTCTGTGGACTGTATCGTCCATGGGGTCACAAACAGTCAGACACAACTGAGTGACTTTCACAATTTTAGTAATTGATACATGGCAACTATCATATTAATAATTACCTCAAATAAAAGCCATTAAGGGACTCTAAAAGTAGATTACATGAATTTGATTAAGATTGCAAAATTCACACAGTCTCAAATTAGGTCCTTCAAAATACTTGAAAATTACAAAGCTAAAAAGAGTTCATTTACATTGGAGAAGGCCTTATTCAAGTGATCAGAGTTAAAATAACTTTGATGGGCAACCTGATATCACATAATACCTCACAGGAGTAAGAATATTGCATCACTCCTGTGGTATTTCCACCAGAAAATGCATAAACTGAAATGATATGAAACATCAGACTAATACAAATTGAGAGAAATTCTACAAAGTAATGGGCCTGTAATTTTCAAAACTGTTAAATTCATGAAGATCAAGAAAGATCAGAAGAACTATTCCAAAGTGATGGATACCAAAGAGAAATGACAATTAAGTACAATGATTCAGTATTTGGTCCCTTTGCTAGAAAAGACGTAACTGGACAGTTGGTAAAATTTCAATGAGGCCTGTTGGTGAGGGATATATGAGAATTCTTAGTACTATTATTGCACCTTATCTGTAAGTTTGAAAATATTACAAATAAAAAGTAAAAACTTGAATAAAGAAAAATAGATTTAATCTTTTGAATCCTAGGATAAATATTCATAATTACAAAACAAAGGAAACATAGTTTATATGCACAAAATTATTTAAGAATTTGTTGATTATTTGTAGTTTGCCACACCATTGGAGTCAAGTCTGATTCTAAAAGGAAAATAATTTATAATGCATAAGAAGTAGATAAGCACTCAATTTCAATTCCATTTTCAGACTTAATCCCTTCTGACTCTTTCTCAATCTGATGGCACCTTGAAATACAAAATGTATATGGAGAAAGATTTTGTTGCTAACTTGTTTATGAGTATTATTTCCTGTGATACTTTATGATCTACTACATCATTGATACGATCAGCACAGAGCTTTCAGTATTTGAAGTTATTTAAAAATTTATTTAAGCTGAAATAGCTTCCTATTAGAGTAATGCAGGAAATAAGCATTATAAAGCAAATGATTCAAACAGCAGAGAAAAGCAGAGAAAAGTAAGAACCAAAACAAAAGAGCCACTGTAAATGAATATAGTAAATATGAATATATTAATTCATAACCATTCAACCTAGAGAATTGAATGAATCATTAAAAAAAAGAGAAGTTAGAAATATTTTTCTGCTAAACCATTTTATTTGTGCACTAAGCTTTCATATTATTTTTGTACCTTTGTTATACTTGACTTTTGCAAAAACTGGCCTATTCTTCAACTGTTAGTAATTGACTAGAATCAAAGTAATTTATTCATAACCTGGACTTCGATCACCCTTAGGTGGGATTTCTTTCTGGGCTTCGATTGAGCATACTGCATGAGTTATCACATTTAATCTTCACAATGAATGCATTATTATTTCCATTTTACTGAGGAGGACTGGAGCTGATAATAGTTATGTAGTCTATCCAAGAACATACAGTAGTGGAGCCCAGAATTGGATATGAATAGAATAATCCATGAATAGTTCCCTTAACTCCTCACCAGGAAAGACATACTTATGCTAATGTGAAAGAGAAATCATTTTACTTTTTTTTTTTCATTATTGCATGGATCTTGGTGAGTTTTTGTTAGTGTCTTTTGTTTACATTTACTTACTATTCTACATGTTATTGAACATTATAAATATACATTATATATTCCTAATACAGATAGTAATTTCAAGAAATAAAAAGCGGTATAATTTGAAAGATATAAGAATGTATTAAAAGCATAGTAAATGTAGAAATATTACATATTTAGATATATAAATATATTCATGTATTATGTATACTGTTATGTAATATGCTATGTATAATGTACAATGATATTTAGTATAATTGTTATATCACGTGCACGTCTGTACAGTTACTCAGTCTTGTTTGGCTCTTTGTGATCCCATGGACTGTAGTGTGCCAGGTTCCTCTATCCATGGGATTTTTCAGGCAAGAATACTGGAGTAAGTTGTCATTTCCTTCTCTAGGGGATCTTCTCAACCTGCGGATTGAACCTGCGTCTCCTGCTTTGCAGGTGGATTCCTTACTGCTGAGCCATCGGAGAAGCCTATATAATACATATTGTTTTTATTATATGTACATATATGATAACATATCTGTATACATCATAAAGATATGTAATTATTTCAATACATGGAGTGTTGCAACATGTACATTTTACATTTGTGTGCTTTTTAAAATAACAGCAATATCAGCAGTTTTCTTACACAAATTTGGACTGCTAGGAATGATCTAGATAGAGAAGCAAATGGCATAGAAAAAGCAGAAACTAGAAAATCATTTTGTGACTTATAAAGGTTTGGTTGTAGGATTCCGTGCCTGCCCCTGCCACCCTTTAGTAAGGGTTCAGTGGGTAAAGAATCTGCCTGCAATGAGGGAGAACTGGGTTCGATCCCTGGGTTGGGAAGATCCCCTGGAGAAGGGCATGACAACCCACTCCAGTATTCTTTCCTGGATAATCCCATGGACAGAGGACCCTGCTGGGCTACAGCCCATGGAGTTACAAAGAGTTGGACACGACTGAAGTGACTGAGCACACGCACATGTTAACTTGCACAGTGAATAATATAGTTACATGTTTCCAGAGAGAATTGAAAATTTAATGATTGCAAAGCTTGACTTTTTCTTTTCCTAAGTGAACAGAAAACCTTTCAGCCCTCCTTCCGATCCACAACAACCATTCTGTGTGTGCCACCCTATAATTCAAAGAGACATTTGCTGGAAAGAATGCAATCACACATACAATTTCCCACTTAGATTCTAATCTATTAAAAATGGTAGAGATAAGGAGCAGGTAAATTTTAATCATAGTATCATGAGGTTTAATTTTTATTCAAATCTGAAACTAGAAGGAACTATACAAATATCTGATCATCCTCTTGGAGTTAGGACTGCTGATTCTTAAGGAAATATTAGGGCTAATCTTCACAAAGTGAAATGGAAACTTAATAATATTAGAGAAAAAAATCACTTTTCCATATATCTTCCTAACTGAACTGAATTCTCATTTCTCCATATTGTATATAAAAAGGGTTTATTTAACATTTGAATGTTCAACATGAACTTCCTGGACACTTTGTAATTCTTATGTTTAGACATCCACCTTAGGCGCTGATGTCACCTTTTGCAGTCTATGGAGGATGGACTGTGTTTGTGAAAGAGCTGTTCTTCACTACTGAAAACAGGCTGAGGAATCAACCGTGAATGGACTTGGGCAGCTTTGTTTGTTCAGTTTATAAACAGTTTGAAAAGTTCTGAAACTTGCCCAGAACTCTTTGGCTTAGGGGCAGCTGTGTAAAATTGTAGAAAAACAAGCTTAGTTTTCACATTGTCCCTAACGATGGCAGTATGACAAATATTTTCCTTTAGAGAGTTTAAAATATTTGATTGTTTAATCCAGATATGTCACCAAATATCCCTATTTCCCTTCAATAGTAAAAGAATCAGTCATGCCGTATAAAAATATTTTCTAAATTAGTACCAATTCTATCAAAGAGCAAAATAATTTTAAAGACAATAATTTGGATTAGGTTCATTTATGAGTGCATTTTCTAGTGCAGCTCTAGGTTTCCAGAAAAAATTGAGAAGAGAGTACGAGGGTTCTTATATAGCCCATATGCAGTCTCTCATGTTGTTAACATCATATGTTCGTTTGGTAAATTTGCCACAGTTAATGAACCAATATTAATTTGTGATTACTAACTAAAGTCCATAGTTTATTCAGATTTTCTTAGTTTTAAATAGACCTAATACCTATTTATATTCCAGGACCCTATCCAGGAAAATGTATTACATTTACTTTTACGTGCCCTTAAGCTACCCTTGGCTGTGACAATTTGTCTGAGTTCCCTTGTTTTTCATGATCATCATGGTTTTGAGGAGTGCTGGTCAAAAATTTTGTAGAATGCTCCTCAATGAGAATTTTTTGGGTGTTTCTATCATTATTAAACTGGTGTATGGGTTTTTGGGAGGAAAATTTAAGAGGTAATTACCATTTTCAGTACATCATAGCAAGGGTATGTAGTATCAATATAACTTATCAAATGTTAATATTCACCTTGATCACCAGGCTGACATACTGTTTGTTAAGTTTCTCCACAGTATGTTTACTCTTTCTTTCCCCCATTTCCAAATTGAAATCTTTGGAAGGAAGCTATTTAATACAGCTCACTTTTAAGGAGTGGGGATTTACTCCTTGAGGGCAGAGTACTTACATAATTTATTTGACTTTTTTCTGCAAGGGAGATCTGTCTCTTCTTGACTATTTATTTATTCAATAATTTATTTATAGCAGTATGAACTCATGGAATTTCTATTTCCTACACTGGGGTTTAGTCTAATACTAATTTATTTTATTGCTCAAATTCTTCCAGCTTTGGCCACTGGGGTCTCTTTTAGTGGATTCCTATGTCCCTTCACCATGTGCCCATCAATGTAGAGGCAGGTTTTGTTGCTATTTTAGAACTGCCTTTCTTCCTGCTATTATAAGATAATCTGGGCTCATTTTGCTTCTTTTCTTCCACTAATCAATTATTTCTCCAAAGAACTCTTGAGCCTTTTATTGAGAATGGTTAGAAATCAAGAATTGGAGACTGAGTGTGCTTATTGTTACTGGAGTGATATTTCTTCTAGGCCCTCTTAGCTAATGGAGGAAAAAAATTATATGAGTACATTAACATATATGCATAGGTATAGATATTGCCAAACATAACCATCTCTATGCATATTGAGCTAAGCATTAGTTTTTACTGTCGCCAACTCTACTATATTTCGGCATCCTCTCCTTGCTTTATTGTAGATTCTTACCACAACACTAAGGAACCTGTTCACTACTATTAATTACACATTTACTTAATTGTTCAGGTCCAGTATGAATGTCTGAACAGTATCCAGTGAGAAACAACTTTATCAACTAGAGTGTAGTGAAACTACCTTGTTTGTCTTTTCTCTAGAATTTCATTCATTTGCAAAGTTATTTAGATCACCTTTACCCACTTTCCCACCCAAATCACACTCAGTGATTTTCTTTTATGTATTTTGTATTAAAATTGGAGTCTCTTATCAAAATCTATGTTCCTTCCTAGATTTTTTTCTAAATTATTAATGGTATTAGATTGTCTAATGTTTCCATTTATTGATTTGATTATATATTTCTTCTTTAGTCTTTTTATGTAAAGGATTATAATACATGAATTTCTAATGTTGAGCCACTCTTTTGTACCTAGAATGATCCTATTTGGCTGTAGTGTATAATCTTTTTTATACACTTGGATTCAACTAACTGATATTTAGTTGAGTATTTTTGCATCTTTAGAAATATTGGTCTGTAGTTTTCTTACAATAATCTTCTCTCTCTCTCTACATATGTGTGTGTGTGTGTGTGTGTATATATATATATATATATATATACACATATACATATACATATATTCCCCCACCAGGGAAGCCCAACATATATGTGTTGTATTGGGCTTCCCTGGTGGCTCAGACAGTAAAAAAATCCACGTGCAATGCAGGAGATCTGGGTTCATATCCTAGGTTGGGAAGATCCCCAGGAGAAGGGAATGGCAACTCACTCCAGTATTCTTGCCTGGGAAATCCCAAGGACAGAGGAGTCTGGCGGGCTACTGTCCATGGGGTCGCAAAGAGTTGGAAGTAACTGAGTGAGTAAGCATGCATACATGCTATTGTATCAGGGTAAGGACCTAAATTACATTTCCTCCCACTGAGCAGCTCTCTTCTCTAAGGTCATTTTTAGTAGAAATGTAAGAGAAATGACTTTTTCCCACTGCATAAACCCTATTGTTTTGGTTAAGTTCTTATCTTTATTATCAACAATCAACCCAGAAACCTCATTAGGATATGTGAGGAAATGTTAAGTTTGACTTTTTGACTTCTGCCTCAGTTCAGTTCAGTTGCTGTCATGTCTGACTCTTTGCGACCCCATGGACTGCAGTACTCCAGGCTTCCCTGTCCATCACCAACTCCCAGAGCTTGCTCAAACCATGTCCGTTGAGTCAGTGATGCCATCCTTATCATCAAAGAAGCATCACCTTATTATGTGACATCTAGCTGTTTTATTACTATTATTGTTATTATCATATTAGAAGAAATTAATGCCTTGTATGAAATGTTTTGCAATACGAGGAAAAGTAAATTTTATTTATGTATATATCTTTCAACTTGTCTGTCTCATAGGACTTACAAATACTCATATTTTATGAACCAGTGATGCATTTATAAATGCATAGTTGCAGAGGAGATGATCTCTCTACCAAAAATATCATTTATCACTGTACTACACATGTTTTATCCTTGAGAATAACATGCTCTTTAGTGACATTTTGATATTTCATTTTCTTAAGTTTCTACCCATGTGTTTAATATTCAAATTTAGAGGTCACAGCTTGTTTTAATATTGAGTGGAGCATATCAGCAAATAATAAACATTAAAAGTGTGCTAATGTTTTAAACTGAGCAGCTTTCTTCCAGAAAATGCACTTGATTTTTGCTTCTGGCACTGAAATGAAGAGAAAGTTCAACCAGCAACCCCCATTTTTTTCTTGTCAACAATAGTAAAAAGTTTTCTGGAGAATTTCATTGGTATAATATCTTCAAATATAGACTACTTCTCTGATCTTCTTTCACATAGCAACTTTAATTTTGCTTTTAGGGAGAACTAAAAGATTTTTCTGTTTTAAACAATTGTTTACAAAGACACTGATGTCTCTTTTTACTATTCCTAGTTTTCAAAGTGTGTTTGAAACTACTGTTTGTCAATGAGTGATTCTTTTAATCTGATGTCTATCCTTGTCTGTATAATTAACAAGACACCTTTTTCATACTCTAATCTGGTCTTTTCTAACAGTTCTCTAAGTTGATTTCTTTTTAAAATTAGATTTTATATGTTTACTCAAATCAGTAGGGGAGAGTCAAAATAATGAAAGTATTGCACTGAATGTTTCTGAGAAACTGAAAAGTTTGATTAGCACAGAAAAAAGGGCCATTTTAAAATCACTCATTTTTCCTAAAAATATGATATAATCATTTATAATTTCTGATGACCCTTGAGAAGTGGGTCAGTAAAGTGTTTTTAGTACTGATTTCTAATCTTCTATTAATAAATTAATTGCCCTGCAGGATGGCGGGCATTCAGTGCTAGGATCTTTCCCAGGCTCTGAGCCTCACTCTTTCAATGTGTGCTGCCAGTCTATCAGCCATAAACGGTGTGTTAGAAAAAACCATCAGCAAACATCCGGTCCTGATGAGGGGTATAAAGGGCTGATTGATAAGAACACACTTCAAATGCCCAGAATTGCCAGGACAATAGCAATTTTATTCTTCGAGTCTCAAAAGATTTAATAGAGAGCATAAAGGAAGAGAAAAGCAACTAATGCTGACCTAATATAATATGCCATTTCAACTTGACATCATTGCACAGATTATTTTTGTATTTTTTAATTCCCAGGGCAATAGCAATTTCACTTTTGGGGTTTAAAAAACTAATGAAAAACATAAATATAAAAAACAAATTTAAAATAACTGCTATTGAGCTTATTCAATTTTCATTTCAATTTGACACAATTGCACAAGTATTTTTAATGTGGCTTTTTCTAAACTTACAACTGTTTTTTCATTTCTGTACCATTGGAAAAAAAACTGAAAAAGTTGTTTGCATATTAAGAAATACCCAAATGAACTCTATAGAAGGCTGGAGATTTTTGGTTTGTTTGATTTTTCATGGTTAGAGGGCAGTGATATAATAGACAAATACATCTTTCTTTTTCACAACTATGGCTTAATGTCCTTTTTTATTATCTTAGTTTTCCTTCTTCTGTTTTTTATTCAGTAAACTTTACTATCTCTTGATAAATTTCCTGATATCCTTCTTACAGTGTATCCTGAACTAAAAATAATTAGGAAAAAGAGTAAATAATATCTTTGACAACATAACAAACCTTATAGTGTCACACGTTACAACCTTTGAATAAATTATGAAAATGTTAGAAGGAAAAAGACCATCTTTATTTACTAAAATGAGTATATCTCTAAAAATATATATTTTCAAGGTTAACACTCTGTTTCTATTAAGCAAAGATGAAAAATAGGGATGTTATGACTAAATAAAACATAGTCTAACTCTACAATGAAATAATATGTGTAAATATGAAGTTCCTAAAAATTGCTCCTAGGGTCTGCTAACTTTGGTATTAGTGTATATGGGGCTCAGCCATTTGGGAATGCATACCAAGACTGAAGAAACTAGTCATCGGGGTAAATATCTTGCTCACAATCAATGTCTAGCTATTTGATGTAGACTGTTGGTTTAAAGGGTGTTTTTAGGCTAGCTCCTTTTTGCTGTTTTTAATAGGTATAAAGCAAACTGAAAACAACAAAAACAATGACCATAAAAAAGGAGGAAGTCTGTAATTATTGCACTACATTAGGCATATTTTCAGCATTTGAGACTCTGTTATACTGTTCTGAGATACTGTTTACTTGTTTGACTTAGTTAATGAGGATAGAGAATAAACTGAACAATTATCAAGATGTTCTCAAGCATAATATTTTTTCAAAATAGTATTCTTAAAGGCAGCTTTTTCATGACATGCAATAATTGCTGAAGAGAGAAAAGGTAGATAGAGACTTAAATGATAACCTGATTCTTTCAAATTTAGAGATAGAAAATAGGGCAAAAAGCCAGGAAAGGAAGAAAATGGAAAAAGGATCAAGGAAAACAGGGATTATGTCATTGACGAAAAATACTCTTAAAGCATTTCAGCTCATTCCGAGGTTGTTGGAAATCATATGGGAAAAACTATGCAAGAATTTTAGTAACTACAACAGGATTTAGCTACAATTCCAATTGTATCCTTTTATTTTCTCCAAAGAGCATCTGAAATACCTTAAATTATCTATCAAGAATGCCCAGTTTAATGAATGCACCATAAATCAACTTTTAAAAATTAAACTGAGAGTTTCCCTTGGTAATTCTATTTCTTTCTCTGTACAACTCCATATGCCAACAAATGTCTCCTATTCATAAATGGAAAATTTCTCCCTATGTTCATTTCAAACAGCAGAAAATGTGCTCATTTTTAGCAATTACATTATGTTATATCTTAAACTTTTAAATTTTTTGAGTGTCTAGATCAGGGATCAGCAAATTTGGCCCACGGACCAAATTTGATCCACCATCTGTTTTTGTACAGTGTGCAAGCTAAAAATGCTTTCCCCTCTCCAAATTAATGAATGAGAGACAAAAAAGAAAAAAAATGAGATTTTTGAAATATGAAAATTATATGAAATTGAAATTTTAGTATTCATTCAGTTTTATAGAAAAACACAGCCATGACCATTCCTCTATGTTTTGGGTAGAAATTCTTTTACACTGCAAAAGCAGAATTGAATAGTTGCTAGACAGTGTGTATGCCTGCAAATGCATATTTATTATCTAGCCCTTTTATAATCTGGACTTTTCACAGAATTTTTGGCTGACCTCCAGTCTAGATAAAGATATTATGAATGTGTATATTAAAATTATTTTTTGCTAATTCATTCACTGATCTATGAACATGAGTTTACCTATTTTCTTGCTTGAAGTATTTTTATCCTTTTTATTCCAAAGGATAAGTCTATATCCTTTGGAACATATAATGATAGATGATTTATTCTTCCTGCCTTCAAATAAAATGAAATAAAAAATACCTAAGTATAAAAAACTGTCTGAGATTAGAAAGTAAGACCAATTAAAGATAATAATACCTCAATTTTGAAAAATTTAATTCTTAACTATGTTAAGTGAAAGTGAAGTTGCTCAGTCATATCTGACTCTTTGCGACCCTATGGACTGTAGCCTACCAGGCTTCTCCATCCATGGGATTTTCCAGACAAGAGTATCAGAGTGGGTTGCCTCTTCCTTCTCCAGGGGATCTTCCCGACCCAGGGATTGAACCCAGGTCTCCTGCATTGCAGGCAGACACTTTACCCTCTGAGCCACCAGGGAAGCCCAACTATGTTAAGAGATAGTTAAAAATTTTAACTATGCTATCACATATTTAATCTCATTTAATCTTATTTGATTACCATAGAAGTTGAGTGAAGTAAGCAAATCAGGCATTGTGCCAATATTGGTGATTTAGTCTCTAAGTTGTGTCCGATTCTTGCCACCCCATGAACTATCGCCCACTAGGCTCCATTTGTCCATGGGATTTCAGGAATGTAAATATTGACAGAAAAGTTGTGACTTTTCCAAAATCAACCATCAGTGGTAATTTTACAGTGACAATGTGATGTACTTCCTATTACAATGACGGTTGTCATGGTGTTTGAACTGGGCAGGGAAGGATGCTGCAGTTGGGTTCAGTAGAGAGACAGGTGGGGACAGAGCTACTAGAAGAGAGCCAGAAGATGTAGCTATCGATATTAATAAAATTAAATTCATAAATTAAAAAAATTCAAAAAAAAATTCAAATGACATGAACTCTCAGAAAATAGGAACAAGAAAATTCTTCAACTTGATAAAGAGCAACTACAAAAACCTACAACTAACATTATACATATTGGTGAACTACTGAGAGCTTTTCCTCTATAATTGAGAAAAAGGCAAGACTGTTTTGTCTTAGCGCTAGACTAGAGATGGTGAGCAAATCATGGCTGGCTCTGAAATTACCAGTAATCTGATGCTGAACTGTTCTTTATTTGTATTTTGCCACCAATAATATTCTTGGCCTTTGATCCATTTGAAACCAACACAGGTTTTCAGTTTATCCTCTCTTACATTTGTGATTAGCTTTTGGATAGAAGTACTTCGTAGGACTCACTGTGTGTTTCAACTAGATTTATTTCTGAATTTCTCTCCCTTGTTTTGAGTGACCAGCATCACTAAAGAAATCACATCCTGACCCATCTGGTCCACCCCAATCAATCTCCCCAGAGTGGGGCAAATGGAGAAAGTAGCATCAACACATATACTCTATCAGGTGTAAGATGGATAGCTGGTGAGAAGTTGCTGTGTAGCACAGGGAACCCAGTCTGGTGCTGTGTGATGACCTGGAGGGATGGGATGGGGGGAGGGGAGAGAGGTTAAGGAAAGAGAGGTGTAGTTATAATTATGACTGATTTGGGTTGTTGTATGGCAGAAAGCAATACAACATTGCAAAAATTAAAATATTTATTTTTAAATTAAAAAAATAGACAAAATGAAAGCAAAATTAAACCATTACTAGGTTAATTGCCAGAGGGATGCCAAATAAAAGGTACCTGGACTGAGAGTCAAGAGTCCCAACTTGGTCTAAGTTTTACCTATTTAGGTAACATAGAGCTTCTCTGAATCTGAAATTCCTTAGGAAATATAGTATGAAAATAAATAGAGGAAAACCTCATTGAAAGTGGAGTCAGGAAACCCTGAAAGGAGCGTTCTCATGCATATCCCACTCCTGGCAACCTGTACAACCAGCAGGAAAAAGAAAGCTAGGAATTATTTTAACAAGGTCTGTTTGTATTAAATTACTTGTACAAAGTTCTCTCAGTCTCAGCTTTTTACCCATCATGATAAGAGTGTTACGTTTCTTCTGGTATGAGAGAGGACATGTTTCACATGGCAACTTCATCTGCTTTTAAGCAGAGGAAAGAAGAGCCTTACTGTCTTAGCAAGGAAGCACTAACCTCGAACTGCGAACTCTCTTCCTCTCCAGTGAACTCCCAGCGTGCGTGCTCAGTTGTCTCTGTCCATGGGATTCTCCAGGCAAGAATACTGGAATGGGTTGCCATGCCCTCCTCCAAGGGATCTCCCCACCCAGAGATCAAACCCGCGTCTTCTGCGTCTTCAGCATTGCAGGAAGATTGTTTACTGTGGAGTCAGGTGTGGAAGCCCAATGAAACTTATTTTATTCAAAATAACTCCCCTCAATTTTCTCCTAAAACCTGCCTCAAGAAAGTTCCTCTCATTTGCTCTCTGGACTTGCCTATGACTCACCATAGCTTGTCTTTCTTGAATTGCAAATCCCTGCTGCTCTTGCATAGGACATTTTGCTGGTAAGATAACCAGCTATTTTATTTTTAAGGTTTACAACAGGAAAGTAATATCCTTGTATTTTTAATTTTTTTAAAAGATTGGTATTTTGGAAGATGTTAATGCCCCCAAAGTCTGTAAGACTTTAAGAATCAAATAAATACGCTATAGTAGTACAGTGTTTGGTAGGAACATTTGCCTTGAACTCAAATCTTTGAAATCACAAGACTTAAGCAGCTACATATTCAACCTGTGTGTAAAATGCAACTTGAAGAAGTGTTCAGTAAAGGCTTGGTGGGTGTTTGCATGCTCAAATTACATAATCAATGTAGTTTAAACAAAAATTAACTGGATGTCTTTCTTATACAGTGCCAAGTAAATGAGTGATCAAGTTTACCCACTCTAATCAAATGTGTTTTAAAAATTTTATTTAACTTTGATTTCCATGAACTTATTCAGCATAAATACTTACGCATAGCCCAGAGTAGAAAGGATAATGTGTTATAAAGCTGTTGAACTTAAAAGAATTATATAATCAGTTATACTCTATTGTCCCGATGTAATAAAAAGCAAAGACATTTTATTGGATCTTCTCTTTATCACTCAAATAAGAAGTTTTAAAAAATGAAAATATCTACATTTTTCTTACATAGTGTTTTACAACAGTAATACCAAGAGGGTTATACAATAGCAAGTTAAACAGGGTAAATTTTGAGTTAAACTAAGAGATTAAATAAAACAGAAATCTAAATATTTACTATGCAAAAGAATGTTTGTGGAACATTGAGAAAAAGATAGTTAGCTTTTTATAGATTTCTCGTTTGTTATTGATCATCTGATAAAAAAAATTCTTCACATTAGATCAGTTCTTTCCCCAAAGAAATAGGTGTTTTAATACCATTTTATGAACTTGAAACACAAAGGGTCATGGTTTTAGTGCACTAAAATATTCAGTCACCATCCGGGAAAAGGTTAACAACCTTCCCCCCCAGAAATCCCTTAATGTATATAGAGCAAAGTACTGTATTTGTAAAAGCATTTAGGCCGCACGGCCATACTTTTTGAGTATTTGCTAAATATAAAGGAAGTAAGCTACAGTTCCTTTTAAATGTAGGTTATGACTTCAGTCCAACCCATTAAGTTTTCTAAACTAGGGCTTGTGGTATTTGGCATCAATTCTTCTGTTCTTTTGATAAGTACCTAAACAGGATGTCCTTGCAAATTAAATGAAAAATAGCTCTGGAAGTTTTCCTCCCTCAGGAATAAGCATTGAGATTGGCAGATGGCTTAAGTGGAAATATACAGGAATGCACTTTAGCCAGCATTAGAAAAGTGTTCCAGCAGATATTATTGAGGTTAATTCAAGAAGGCCCATCTCACTTCCTTTTGCACTAAAATGTTCAATGACTTCAAACTGGAAAGGCTTAATTTATTTTGTCTAAACTGTTGCAAGACAGCCTCAATGAGGAAGAAAGCTTACATATAACTAGTAAAAGAAAAATAATAGCTGATTTCTTAACATAGAAATTTTATGTATTAACATTGAAGAAAGAGGAGACATCTCAATTCAAACATGTTTTGCAAGTCTTCGCGGAGACAAAGTCCTTCTCTGCACAATCTAAATCCTCTAAACTCACATTTCTTTTTCTCTTTCTATTATACACATAAAGTTAATATGGCAGATATTTCATTATTCTCTCATGACAAAGTATCCATACTTTATGAAAAAAAATTAAGTGCTCAGTAGTAATGTCATACAACCATTAGAAATACTTTAAAACCATTAGGAATACATTAGTATTTCAACTCAGGTTTCCCAGGTGGCGCAGTGGTAAAGAATCCACCCGCCTATGCAGGAGATGTAAGAGGCATGGGTTTGATCCCTGGGCCGAGAAGACTGCCTGAAGGAGGAAATGGCAACCCACTTAGTATTCTTGCCTGGAAAATTCCATGGACAGAGGAGAGTGGGGGGCTACAGTCCATGGGATCGCAGAGTCGGACACGAGTGAGCAGAGCAGCACAATGTTGCAACTTAAAGATCTCAGGTATTAGAAATCATTGGGAGGAACTCTAAGAAAAAGGAAACTGGAGAAATAACATTTGAAAGGAATGCCCTATTTTTATTTAATCAAATGATTTGTAAGTAGGAGGTATCTCTTTAAACTGTAGTCATTTTTTAAGGACTGATATTCTTGCCTGGAGAATCCCTGGACAGAGGAGCCTGGGGGACTACAGTCCATGGGGTCGCAAGAGTTGGGCATGACTGAGCAATTAACACACACACATATTGCTAAAAATATAAAAATGATACATTTAATGAATTATGAAAGCTCCTAGCAATAAATGGGAAATGTGGAATTGTCTGGTACAATCTAGCAATCGCTTAAGCTTATTTGATCTTATTAAGATTTTCTTTAGTGAAATGCATTTGGAAAATATTCAAAGACTGTAGAACTTTTTAAAAAACTTATACTTTTCACTTTTCCTTCCTTATTCCACTGTTTTACAGAACAATTAGAAATCAGCAAGGCAGCTGTTTACATTTTATTATTCATCATGTGGAAGTATACATATTTGGTATAAATGAAGATCAAAGAATAGAGAACAATTAAAAACATTTTAATAACAGAGTGACTTAACTTGTTGTATTTGTCTTTTCTTGTACAACCCAAATTGTATTATGATTTTCTTTTATTCAACCTTTCAAATATGACTGTCCTAAAAAAAATGTGTATAGCCTTTTTCCTACCATTTCAATTACAATGACAACAAAATACAGTAAAATCCAGCTAATCACTGAACTCTGAGTGATCACTTTTTACTATGTATGTCCTACATATTCAGCTGCCAAACATCCCCAGCTCCATTTATTAATATTCTAAATTACCTTGAAACTACAAATGATATAAGGATTCAGACAAGTAAATAAAATTATTTGGGTTAAAATGTTTTCAACTCAGGTGAATAATGTGTAGATCATGGTAGCTTAAAAAAAGCTAAACTTAATGTTAAAAGTCATAGAAAAAATATATATTTGCAATTCATCTTCTTATTAAAAAAGAACCATTAATAAACACTATTCTTCATAGGATGTTTCCAAAATGTGTTAAAATGTTAATTTGCCCAATTTTGTGTGTGTATATTTTTTGTTGGCATAATGGCTGTGGTTTTTAGCTGTTAAATAACATCAAAGTATTCCTTTAATTTCCTAAAAATACATTATATTGTCTTAAGCTGACAATGTTTTATTAATGACTTTTTTTGGGAAACACACCTGAGAGTGTACATTAGTACTACTGTCTATAACCATGATTAAAAATGATCCCCTGGAGAAAGGAATGGTTACCCATCCCAGTATTCTGGCCTGGAGAATTCCATGGACTGTATATTCCATGGGGTCACAAAGAGTCAGACATGACTGAGTAGTCGACTTAAGCCTATCTATAATTATAAACTAGTCAAGGGAGCTCTGCAACTCTGCTGTCTCTTCCTTTTCTAATTTCATAAACCCAAGAGTCTGGTCTTTGTTTCTCAATTATAACTTGAGATTAGTTAAAAGATTTGTTAGTATGTAACTCTAAATGTAACTCTCAAATTACATTTCCAGTCTAGACTTCTGTCATGAATCTCAGGAAATTTAGACTTAATGTATGTCCTTAATTGAACTCATTATCATCACCTCCTCCAATCCTGTTTTCTCTTCTGTATTCATTAGTCAGTGACACTACTCTCCACATAACTACCCAAGAGAAGAAAACTCAAACTCTCATTTCACTCTCAAGCCAGTTATCCAATCAATAATTAGGTCTTGTGAATTCTGTTTACCAGACAGCACTAAAATATTTTCCTGCTCTTAAACCTGGTTTACTTAAGAATATCACAGTAGCTATGTGAATCATTTCTCTCTGTCTAAAATTACCTCATTTCAATACTTCCTCCACACTATTGCAAGAAGAATCTTTTTTTTTTTAAGAAGAATCTTTAATACAAATATGATCATGTCGTTCCTACACTCCCACCCCAAAAGTCCTTCCTAGAGCTTCACTGCCAATGAGAAAAAGTATAAACTCCTCATCATCATAGTGTATTATTTCCAGTCTCTTGTTCTGAGATTGCTTACCTTTTCAAATTTACACCATGTGCAGCCATACTGAATCATCCCAACATTAAAGGATGTGTGTATCAAAACTTTTTTCTTATATCACCCTGAAATCACAGTGCAAAAAATCAGATCATCCTAGGATGACTGCACATTGGTTTCTTTCTTCTGTAAGCTCTATTTTTCCTCTGTATGTGATTCTAATCATTGGTTACATTAAAAACTATGCATTGTTAAATCTTTTTATTTAATTGAGTCTTTTGTTACTACAAAGTATTTTTTTACCTCTGCTATCAGTTCTTGACTAAACTCTCCTACCTAAAGAATCACTACTCCTATGGCTAATGTTTCTGTTTTCATGCTTTTAAAACCTTTATATTTAAGGCAATCTATTGGAAGTAGCATATATTTGGACTTTTATTTTTAATGTGAACTTATTTCTTTTTATTGAATTTTTATCTATTATGTTTGATATATATTATGTTTACTCATGTATTTGGTTTTAAGTTTGCCATATTACTCTTTCTGTCCTATTTATTCCTGTATTTTTGCTCCCCTTTCTATCATTCTTTTGTATTCACTAAATGCTCTTTTATCATTTTGTTGTTTTTTAGCTTGTTAGTTATATATTATTTAACTTTTAAATTTTATACCATGAATTAAAGACTTAGTAAAGTCTAGTATGTATTAAATTTATTAAAACCTAGTAAATATTAATATATTTGCAACTTCCCATAAAATAAAAGGATCTTAGAGCATTTTTACTTCATTTTCTTTTTTAAAAGGCATGTTTTCTTATAACATTTTGTTGCTGTTGTTGCAAACCAGTTGTTAAACAATAGTAATTATTAAAAGTTAAGATTTTTAGATTTATAATTAAATTATATTAAAAACAGGTTAAGAAATATTCAGAACTTATCCCTTCCTAATTACTTTCCCCCCAATTTTTAATCCTAAATTTGAAAACTTAAAAGATACTGATTTTTTTAATCCTTGTATTTGTTCTGTCCTTTATCCTTAGCTTTTCTTGTTTTTCTAGGTTTCCCTGTTCAGCGATTTTTCCTACTACCTGAACATTTTCTTAAAAGTGGTTCTACTCATGATCTCAACCAATGTATGCCAGAATGTCATCATTTACTTTCAATGATGAAGGATGTATTCACATTTTACACAATTCTAGACTGGTAGTTATTTTCTTTAACTGCTCTAAGGTATCATAGTTTGTCTGCTTTTAAGGTATCATAGTTTGTCTTCTGCTTAAAAGTCAGATGTCATTGTGACTGTTTTTAAGTTTCTGTGTTTTGTTTTTTTGGTTTACCTCATTCTCACTATGATGTCAAATGTGCAGTCTTATTGCTAAAGCTTTGTACTACTTCATTATCCTACTCTTTGATATATTTATGGGAGCTATTCAGTTACTAGGTCTTTTAATATTCCTTCTCCCTCATTCTCTTACTCCCACTGGACTCCAAGTACATGTCTTATTTTACACTCTTGTCTACATTTTCTTTCTTTTTTTTCTTGTTTTCAAAGATATCCTTCATTTGTTTTTTCCATGTAGCTAATTCTTTTTTTTATGTTTCTAATTTCTTGTTAAAGCCATATACTGAATTGTTAAACTGTTATTAAATTTTTCAGTCTAGAATTTCAATATAATACTTTAATGGTTTCCTGTTTTCTATTAATATTCTTTTCCCTATGATTTAATTTATTGAATTCTTTTAAAGCTCCTTTCTGGTTACCCTTGTGTCTAACATTCGGTAGATCAGTTGCTATTCTTTTCTCATAGTTTTTCATTAATTCTTATATTCTGCTTACTTGGTTATTGTGAGGTAAAGAGAAGACTTTTGGAACCAGAATGAGAGGAAAATACAAGTTGAGGTTCTGTAGTTCTGCATATAATGACATGTTTCTTCAACAACAAAAAATTACTTTCTGCATATGGAAGATAGTTGAGGAATGACAAGTTAATCAGAGATTGAGCTGATTCAAAGTGAAGAGTTTTTCGAGAACTGGTATATATCTTGCTCACAAATGTAGTCTTCATGTTCTAACTGAAAGCCTAGAGTGCTTAGTAGGTCTCTCTTATTTACATTAAACTATAATTTCCGTCATTGGCATAAAATGTGATGATTCTTAGTTTTACATCTAAGTTTCTCAAACTGCCTTAAGCCTGGCAAATACATCAAGGGTGAAGCAGGGTTCAAATATCAACAAATGCCAAGATTTCCTGCACTGTATTACCTTAGTTCCTTAAGTCCTTGATGCTCTAAAGTTTTCTGATAAGTTCCACCACTCCATATTTTACGTTTTGTTCAGTCATTTTATTTAATTTTGGTGGCAAAACTGTTGTTTTGACACAAGTTTCCTGGTGGTTCATTGGCTAAGACTGTGCACTCCCAATGCAGAGGCCATGGGGTTCGATCCCTGATCAGGGAACTAGGTCCCACATGCTGCAAGTAAGACCCAGGGCAGCTAAATAATTTTGGAGAAGGCAATGGCACCCCACTCCAGTACTCTTGCCTGGAGAATCCCATGGATGGAGGAGCCTGGAGGGCTGCAGTCCATGGGGTCGCTGAGGGTCAGACACGACTGAGCGACTTCACTTCACTTTTCACTTTCATGCATTGGAGAAGGAGGTGGCAACCCACTCCAGGGTTCTTGCCTGGAGAGTCCCAGGGACGGGGGAGCCTGGTGGGCTGCCATCTGTGGGGTCGCACAGAGTTGGACACGACTGAAGTGACTTAGCAGTAGCAGACCGTTATTACTAGGAGCAAAAATTCTACAGGATGCTCTAGGCACTGGGTAAGACATTCTGTTAAGAACAGTGGAAAAGCCCCAAGAAATGAACAAGTTTTTGTCTTTTCTTAGGATAAAGACTAGAGTAACCAGCAGGTAATGAGTGATGTAGGGAGTTGCAGATGAACAGTGAATTCAGTGAGGAGGTTTCTCATTTTCTAGGGGAAAGCCTTTGAAGGTTTTAAACCAAAAGATAATGAGTTGATAAATATTGTGAAGTGCTAATTCTGATTTATGTGAATAAAATGAGTATTATTGGAGTAAGAGCAGAATTAAGGGAGAATTCTAGGTAGAAGCTGACCATGGCTTGAATTACATTGATAACATAGAAAGATGTGTAAAGACTTAGAATATGTTTTGAAGGAAACCCCAATACAGTCTGCTGATGGATTTAAAATAGAAAGGTAAAGGAAAGAATGGAATCAAGAATAACTCTATTTTGGGAGAGGTTAGAGCCACTCAGTGGATATGGTATTATGTAGAGGAAGAACATATATATAGAGAAAAAAATCAAATGTTATCTTTGGAAGTGTTAAATTTGCATTGTCTACAAGATGGTCATGTCAAGTTGAAATGGTAGTTGACACTGGATATAGGAGAAAGGAACTCAGAATTTCAGTGCTAAATTCTGATCAAAAATTCAATATTTATAAATATTTAATGTTGTCAATTCACCAATAATGAGTTTTTTCAATTGTGATATAAAGTATGCTTTGACTTATTACTTACTACATATTTTCAAATGTATAGCTAAACAAATGCATTATTTTCTTCTTAAAACATATACTCTGATGTAAAAAATTAGATAAAAAATACCATTCTGTTTAAAATCGTTTATGAATAATTTCCCAGTCCATCAAACTGAACTATGATTTCCTGCCTTATCTGCATCTACATATCTTTATGTCTTTTCTCCTCAGTTTCATTTTCCCATGCTTGGATATGTGGGTTTCATCTTTGTATGTTTTCAAAAATGTTTTCTGTGAAATCATTAGTAGTTGTTTTCTTGTTAAACCGAATGACTTATCTCTGGTCATTATTCTACTATTTTGCAACATTTTATAACTTTTAACTTTTTCTTCTTCTGGAAGCTTTCAATCATGTTCTTTATAAAAGCAGTCTCCCACATACTGTCCATTGTCTATATCTTCTATATCTCCTTCATCAATGCCTCTTTCCTGCAAATTATTTTGAAGGTAGACTTATTAAAAGGCTTTCCTTGGATCTTTTTCTTTCCTTTGAGATGCTCTCCTTGTACAGTGATTTCTTCTCCAAGGGCTTCATCTACTACTTTCATTCAAAAATAGCCAAAGCCATTAATTATTTCATACAAATACACTTATTGGTCCTGAAGTGTATGCACAACTGCACTGTATCATTGATCAGAAAAATGCATAAAGATAATAGCGAATATAATGGAGTTGTAAGTCAAACAAATAAGATTGAAAACATAGACAATTAAACCACCATATGATAATGACTTCTAGGGCACAAAATATTTGGGAGGACAGAAAATAAATGGTTTTTCTGGCACACAAAATAGATAGGATTTATGGGAAAGGAGAAACTGCTTTAAATAACAATGACTAAGAATTTACTTGGTCATAAATCAAGAGGACAATGTAAGCAGAGAACAACTTGTATAAAATGAGAAAGGGGACAGATGGTTATTAGACTTACTTTGTTGATCATTTAATGATATATGCAAATATCAAATCATTATATAGTGTACCCAAAACCAATATGATGTTGTATGCCAACTTTATTTCAATAAAAAAACTAATGCTGTAATTTATTTGCCATGATAGAAGATGTGCTTTGTATGGTTTCCCTCCAAAATATTTCTTTCAATAATCCCTGTAATTCTACCATTTGAGAAAGATTTCATTTTCTCTGTGTAACACTTTGATAAGGGTTTCTGTTCTTATGTGACTTCTGAATGATGCTGTGTATTTCCCATCTATTAAAGAATGGACTATTATATCATTCATTCTTTATTAAAGCATTTAGCATTTATGAAGTGTTTAACAAGGACTGATGTTGGATAACTGAACTGTAAAAGTAACAATAGAAATAAGTCCTGATTTCCATTAACTCACGGTTTACTGAGCAATAATATTTTCCAACACTAGAGGCGGGAAGTGAAGTTACAGAATTATTGAAAGCCAGAAAGTAAGGAAGTGAAAAAGACTGAATACAAAGTTCCACAGGTCTTTAAGAATAAACACAATAGTACTGGAAAGTTAGACAAAAGTAGAAAGAGGAGAATTTTTAAATGAGAAGTCATATTCATAATTTCAGGCAACTTAGATTCTTCAATTTGATGCAAGGTGATATTTCCATAAACAAAAGATTTCCTTTGCTATAATAGTGTTCTACCCCACATCTACTATACCACTTGCTCTGCTAGATGCTTCAATGATAAAGAAATTGAGACTCAGGGGTATTGGTAACTTTGCTCCTAAGTTGATACAATTCCTAAGTGGTTTCTCTATCTGACTCCAAAACCCACCCTTTTTTCCTTTAACCTAAGTTATCACTCCTATAAAGAAAGACAATATTGATTCACTTTTTAAAGGATTATTGGCTTTAATTCTTATAGTATGTTATTAAAAAAAATTCTTGGTTTACTATGGCATATGGGATTTAGTTCCCTGACCAGGGGTCAAACCCACGCCCCCTGAATTGGAAGCTCTGACTTTTAACCACTGGGCCACCAGGGAAGCCCCAAATCCTTGTAATATTACTAATCCACATTTTTCAGTGGTTTAGAAAGGTGAAATAACTTGGAATTATTGCAGGTAAAACACTTATTCTTATCAAAGAGTGGTGCTTATTCTTTAGAGATCAGAAACACAAAAAGTTTCCTGTTTTAGATTCTTAAAAATCTCTTATTGAGCTGCTTCCCCTGCACACACTCACTATTTTCTCACTTATGCCTGGTTTTATAGTTTGAGACCATTGTTTGAAATTTAGAAATAATATTTCAATGTTCAAAGTTCTTATTTCCAAATGATAACACACAGTCAGAAGACATATATATTTTATTTCATGAGCTAGTTTTAAAAGTACACACTACATACACAGTTAGAATTATTTTAGAAAGCATTCATGAGTGCTATTTGTATTTCTATTTTTGAAGGCTCCTAAAAAAAAATAAAAATCACACTTCGAGGCTAATGTGCTATTACTTTCTTCCAAACTGAAAGTCTTTGTCCTGAGTTCTTTAATTCCAATTACCAAGCCATTGACAACATCAAGTAGATTCTCAAAAAATGTTTATTGACTAAACAAGCAGATTAATTAATTACTCAGTGAACAGATATGGCATTTGATGTAGGGTTGCTCACAAAATCTCCAGTCCTACATGATGAGTATGGTAGGAAAAAAAGTGAACCTTCTTAGGCTAAAAGGCAAGAGATCCTAACTTATTTACCTCGCCCTAAGGCACACAGATGCTTTTCTCCCATAGGGAGGAAGATAAAATGGAAGTGATAATAGTATGTTTTGTCAGCAGTTCCGGAGCAACTGTCAAAGAGATTCACTCTTAGCAAAGGGGATTCAGTGTAGCAACTGTGTCTTCACACAGGAAGCAGAAGGCTGGTCTTTGGAAAAAAAAAATCAATACCTTGCTATTTGCAATATACATAAATATAGGTAGAGATGGCAGTGAGAGAGAGCAAGAGAGAGAATTCAATTGTTATACAACCTTGAAAGAGAACCAGATACTTGGCTAAAATTGGTATTTCTATGTATTTGCTTCTATCAGTAAAATTCTGAAAATTAGATTGTTGTAAAATATTGGAAAATACAGACAGCTGTAATTCTCATGAGAAGATGGTATAGAAGTATGATAGACTTTTGCAAAATATTCCTTCCTTGTCTGTGCTTCTTTCTCCAACTATTTTTCATCTTCTCTTTTTATCTCCTTTTTTCTATCTCTGTTTCTTGCTTTCTCTTTTTCCACTTTCTATGCTGTCTTTCTTTAATATATTATAAACCACCAATGCAGTTCTTCTTAGGGTCATGCTGCCAGCATCTGATATTCTCAATAAGAATGGGATCAGTAAAAAAAAAACAAAAACAACAAATCTGCATGGAGAGGAAGAGCAGCAATTCTCTGGGCCCTGTGCACCAGGGGATGCTTCTTCCATCTGGTGGTGAGCAGGACCCCTAGAGGGCAGTGACAGGAAAGAGACTTCCAGTGCAAACTCCTTGATCTTCTAATATCTGTCACTTTAGGGCCAGGCTTTCTCACACCTGGATGATGAATGAATTTACCATTCACAATTACATAAGAAAGAAATTTTGTCATGTATTATTTCCAGAAGCAGAAGTTAAGTGGAAGTTTTAATAGCAGTAAAGAAGATAAATTAGTTTCAGAGTGTACTGCTACACATGACTTTGCTGAAATTTTAAAATACATTTCAAATGTTAAAATGAGGATTATTTCAAACTTGCCAAGGAGCATTACTCTTGGAGTCTGTGTTTAGCATTTTTAAAAATTTAACTTAATGTTGCAGATGTTAAAAGTACATTTCATTTTGCTAAAAAAAAATACACATTTAACTTTGCGTATTAATGCCTAAGAAGGCACTTTAAAGAATCTCTGTACTCTGTTCCTAGAGAAGAGATTTATGTGATGTAGGTATTTCTTTGGATTTAGAAATAGGAAGTCCTTGATCTGTTGTATTGACATGATGAACAGAGCTCTTTAAAGAGGCATCAGCAGTTGAATTAGCAAATACAAGTAGATCAGAGTGATATAACTTCCCCATATTTTGAAAAAATAGCATTCTATAGAAATGGGTGACATTTTTAAAACTGTATTTTAAATGTTATAATTTGTTTTGGGGATCTAGCTCTTTATCCACCATGTAGCTATGCTATACACGTATTTCAGTGTTCATGTGTGTTCTGATCCCTGAGAGTTAAAAGCTTAAGACTGTCACTAGTTTATATGAACCCATGTCTACTGCATTGGCAGCTGGTATCTTTACCACTGAGCCACCATATATACATGTGTGTATATATATATGTGCATATATATGGGCTTCCCTGGTAGCTCAGCTGGTAAAGAATCCACATGCAATACAGGAGACTCTGGTTGGAATCCTGGGTCAGGAAGATCCCCTGAAGAAGGGATAGGTTACCTACTCCAGTAATCTTTGGCTTCCCTGGTGGCTCAGTAGGTAAAGAATCTACCTGCAATGTGGAAGAACGGGGTTCCTCCATCCCTGGGTTAAGAAGATCCCCTGGAGGAGGACATGGAAACACACTCTCAGTATTCTTGCCTGGGAATCTCCATGGACAGAGGAACCTAGCGGGCTGCAGTCCATGGGGTCCCAAAGTCGAGCACTGAATGACTAAGCGCAGCACAGCATGCGTGTGTGTGTGTGTGTGTGTGTATGCATAGACTTCATGCATGTGTATTTGCCTTAGAAATTAGGTCAAACTAAGATTGCAAATAATCATGAATAAAATAGAAGTTATTTGCTTAATATCTGTTATTTGTATATACTCAATTTTCAGGTCATTCTTACACTATGGAAAACAACAGGGGAAAAAAGAGATTTTTTTTCATAGAACCAAGCACAATAATTGAACAAGCTCTGGGAGTTGGTGATGGACAGGGAAGCCTGGTGTGCTGCAGTCCATGGGGTCACAAAGAGTTGGACACGACTGAGCAACTGAACTGAAACAAAATATGGCTACTTCTACCTTCTACTTGGGGAATCTTTTAAGTCTGAGAACACTACACCCACTGCAGAAGAAAGGGTCTGGTCCAGGGCATCAAAGCTCAGAGAGTTTGACATTAGATGGCAGCACTGCCAACGGTGTCAACGCAGAAAAAGGCTCTTATGTAGTCATGGGCTATGCCTGCTATGCCAATTACCCGGAATGAAGCTAGTGATGATAACTCAAATCCAGAATAGCAGATGAGAGGGCTCACTTGTGATGGACCGGAAAATAAAATGCAAACACTGAATCCTCACTCATGATCGTCCTGTTTTATAAAACCCCAGGTTTTCAAACTCTTCCTTGAGACGTTTTTTGTTAAAGAGAAAACGAACTGCAACAACCTGAGTAAAAGCATCTATGTCATTGTCTGGTGTATTTTATCTTTCATGGTATGGAATTTATATTGCTGCCATAGGTAACTGTTTATGAATAAAACGAAAATGTCATTTGAGATTCTGCATTTCTCAGCTAGCCTGTTAGACATAGAATTTCCTATTTTAAAGTAGTGGACATTTTCAATATGTTTAAGGAACTCTACATATATGGATGTTACAAAAAGGAAAGAGGAGGTTTGGCAGTTATTCAGTTTGATCGGCACAGTCTTCATTCAGTCAATGATATATGTGGTAAAGGCTTAATGGTACTCAGTATGAGCTATGTGATTCACCAGTTTTATGACTCACTAGTAGCATAACCTTGAGGAAGTTACTTTGTCTAACTAAGCCTTTGTTTCCATACATTCCATGTTTCCTTTCTAGTGGGATTATTGTGAAGATTCAAACAAGTAACACAAGAATGGCACTTAAATCCCATGGTAGGATTGGCTGTTGTTATACAATCTATCATTTTATCAAAGCTCTAAAACCCATTATTTTGGGTTCCATGCAGGAAGACTAAGATATGGAAATACCAGTAAGTCTTCATGATAGTACCACTACTCTAAAATCCTGTTACAACCCTAAGGGCATTGACCACTGGAAAATTTACTCTATACCATTTATTTGATGATAATATAAAATCTATTGGGTTCTAATAAGACTATTTTCCAAATAACTATTTGATAAAGGCAGATTGGTTTTTGCTTTTGTTTTATAATCATTATTCCTTTTGGTAACAGCTATATAATAACATCATCAGCTAAAAACAAACAAACAAACAAAAAAACCTCCTGAATTTTAGGTGGACCTAAGTTAAGAAGCCCCGGATAAGGGAAAGGCTACCCACTCCAGTATTCTTGCCTGGAGAATCCCCATGGACAGAGGAGCTTGGTGGACTTCATTTCATGGGGTTGAAAGTCAGACATGACTGACCGACTAAGCACAAGTAAAGAAGGCAAAATGCCAAAGAATTGATGCCTTCAAACTGTGGTGCTGGAGAAGACTCCTGAAAGTCCCTTGGACAGCAAGGCTCAAACAAGCCGATCTTAAGGGAAATAAGTCCTGAATACTCATTAGAAGGACTGATGCTGAAGCTGAAACTCCAATACTTTGGCCACCTGATGTGAAGAGCTGACTCACTGGAAAAGACCTTGATGCTGGGAAAGGTCAAGGGCAAGAGGAGAAGGGGATGACAGATGATGAGATGGTTGGATGGCATCACTGACTCAATGGACATGGGTCTGAACAAACTCTAGGATATAGTAAAGAACAGGAAGGCCTGGCATGCTGCAGTCCAAAGAATTTAGGTGGATCTAAGTAAAGAATTTTAGGTGGATCTAGGTGGATCTTTGTGCTGGGGTCACAAAGAATAGAACACAACTGGGTGACTGAATAACAAGTAGCATCAAATGTAGGAATGAATAAGGAAATGAATAAGCAATTGTACAGAGTAAATACTGTCAACAATTCTAAATGCTTACAGAGGTTAGTAGGTTGGCCTGGTGTTTTCTTAGTGTATGGAGTTCTCTGGACTGGCAATAACCTCCTGTGGCCCCGTGAAAGTGTTAGTTGCTTAGTCATGTCTGACTCTTTGCAGCCCCATGGATTGTAGCCTGTCAGGCTTCTCTGTCCATGGGATTCTCCAAGCAAGAATACTGGAGTGTTTTTTGTCTTCCTTCTCCAGGGCATCTTCCTGACCTACCCATTGAACCTGTATGCATTCATTATTAGGAATAAAAATTACAATACAATTCTAAGGCAGAGACCACTGCATACCTAGAAAATAAACCATAGGAAGGAAATGTGTCTCATTGTTTTAAAGAATGCTAGCAAAGTGGCACTAGTAGGAAATTCAAATTGATTAGATGTGTGCTAAAAATGTTCCTGGGCTTTCCTGGTGACTCAGTGGTGAAGAATCTGCCTGCCAGTACAGGAGATACAAGAGACACGGGTTTGGTCCCTGGTTAGGAAGATCCCCTGGAGGAGAAAATGGCAACCCACTCCGGTATTCTTGCCTGGGAAATCCCCATGAAAAGAGGAGCCTGGGGGCCTGCAGTCCATGGGGTTACCAAAGAGTCAGACACAACTTAGCAACTAAAACAACAACAAAAATGTTTCTAGATTAAAAAATAAACGTTTGCTGGAAAATACATCTTTCAATTCAGAGAGAGAGAGATGACATTGCAATATATTGCAAATTATAGGTGCCTTTCTGTCATTTCTAGGATAGTCTCCTTGAATTCAGAAGTGAATGGAGGCCAACTGAATCCAGTTGCTATTTCTTCAAAAATATTATTCAATAGAGTGCTATGAACAATATTTAAAAGAGTCATTCAGTTTGGAGTTGAAGTTTCAATGCATTTATAAAACTGACCTATACATGAACACTTGTAAACTATGTACTTTTACCAAGCTACACTTGATAGCTAACTGCTGAGCTAACCCTCCCTTAACTCTCATATCCTTCTTCCAGGGAAACTCACCAGTTGACATATGCCTAGAAAGAAATAGATAGTCCCTGGTTAGCCCTGGATAGGAGCAGAGTTAATTCTGTCAAATGAAATTAGGTGATGAATTCCTAAAATAAGGCTCACCACTGAGGCTGACTCTCTTTGTTTTTATAATTTCAAATCTGAGACTATCAGCAAGAGGAAATAAAACAGAAAATATGATATTAAATATGTATGTGGAAATGATTTTTATACAGCTCATACATATCCCTCTAGTTTTCTCTTCCTTTGTTTAAATTATATATAAGCTCTAAATTATTTTACAATAACAACAGCTAATGCATATTTCACACTCCATAAATTAAGCACTGTGCTAAGTGATGTTAGAGATTTTATTTCACTTAATATTCTAGTAATTTTTTACTCTTTAATAATCTGTCTAAAGTTGTTCCTGAAGGGAACATTTATAGAAAAGAATACAATACAAAAAGGTAATGTAAGTTTTAATTTCGGATATGATTATTTTAATATCATACTTATCTAATACAGTAAATTTTCCTATTTTTTTCATGTTTGCCAAGATATCCTCAGCAAAGGACATCAGACAGAAAATAGAGTTCATGTAAAATATTAACTCAATGATGAAAAGTAAAAATTTATTGTCTTATGGTTATTATATTTATCTTGTTAACATTTTTGAAAAATAAATTCCCTGAAGATGAGAATGTGAGAGTTGGACTGTGAAGAAAGCTGAGTGCCAAAGAACTGATGCTTTTGAACTGTGGTGTTGGAGAAGACTCTTGAGAGTCTCTTGGACTGCAAGGAGATCCAACCAGTCCATTCTGAAGGAGATCAGCCCTGGGATTTCTTTGGAAGGAATGATGCTAAAGCTGAAACACCAGTACTTTGGCCACCTCATGCGAAGAGTTAACTCATTGGAAAAGACTCTGATGCTGGGAGGGAATGGGGGCAGGAGGAAAAGGGGACGACAGAGGATGAAATGGCTGGATGGCATCACAGACTCGATGGACATGAGTTTGGGTAGGCTCTGGGAGTTGGTGATGGACAGGGAGGCCTGGCATGCTGTGATTCATGGGGTTGCAAAGAGGCGGACATGACTGAGTGACTGAACTGAAGTTGAGAATATTTACTTTATTTTCTAAATTGTGTCTAAAATACACATTGAACACAGAGGACATTTCCGGAGAATATGAATTAAAAGGTAAGTAAGTTACATTTTAATAAAATTCCGAAACAATGAAGGAAAAAAGACCTATTTATAAATTTTATTTATAAAATATGTTCAGAGAGCAAAACATATGATATGATAGCTTATACATTTTATCAATTATAAAAAATGTATCTATTTAAAAAGCTATTAGAATATGAAATTCAAAATGAATGAGAAGATAGTATTGTTAATTAAGATGCTCTATGTGGATGATACTCATTTGTAGTTGTGACTGGACTCAAACATTTACTCAATCACCATCCTTCTAGGAGTTTAATTATGAAAAGTTTGTGAAGCTGTTAATAAATGTCAGACCCTTTTAAGTGTTAAAATATCATCTAGATAAAAGTTTCTAAAAGTACTAAAGAAAGCAATGAGAAAAGCTTAATAAGGATGTTTAGAAGGAAGGCAGAAAGGGAGGGAGAAAGGAAAGCAGTAATGGAAGAATGGCAAAGGAAAGGGAAGTCACATTTACTTAAAAAATCCTTTATGTAAGTTTTACAGTTTCTACGAATGATATTCATTATATCAGTTTTTAAGGTTTATTCATAATGGTATTCATTTAAAAATAATAGTTGAAATTTTAATAAGAATTTATAGTTGAAAATATTAGTGAGTTTGACTCTAATTTGAATTTTTCAAAGAATTGTAGCAGAAGAAAATTTCCTCTTCCTCTCTGAGGATCAATTTCTTAATTGGAGAAGAGGGAGCATCTGAAAATCTGGTGATTATTTCTAGGCTGCTAATTTCAGGTTGGGAGAAGGCAATGGCACCCCACTCCAGTACTGTTGCCCGGAAAATCCCATGGATGGAGGAGCCTGGTAGCTTGCAGTCCATGGGGTCACTAAGAGTCGGACACGACTGAGCGACTTCACTTTCACTTTCCATTTTCCTGCTTTGGAGAAGGAAATGGCAACCCACTCCAGTGTTCTTGCCTGGAGAATCCCAGGGACGGAGAAGCCTGGTAGGCTGCAGTCCGTGGGGTCGCACAGAGTCGGACACGACTGAAGCGACTTGGCAGCAGCAGCAATTTCAGGTTCCTTGAATGTTACTGATTGCGTGACCGCTAGAGGGCACTCAAAACGTGATCTGGAGATTGGCTTTTTTGTTCAGTGTCGCCACCATGGTCTATCAAGTTCATATCTATAGGGAAATAAGAAAACTATTTCTTACTCACTTAAAATTGACTATAAATGTGACTTACTGTCAAATCAGTAAAATTTACCTGAAATAAACAAAGCAGGTAAAAACTTCGTGCTGTAGGAATAAATGCTGTATTTTTAAAGTTTAATTTGGAGCCTTTACACAGGTAGGAATCTCTAGGTAAATTTTCTCAGCAGTGATACCCTTGGGGAAACAATAAGATCACATGATAGAATGAAAACAACATTTACAATCAGAATAATAATGAGGGCATTCACTGTTTATAAGTGCTTATGATGAACACCACATTATATTATGCACTTTATATATGTATGTGTATATATATATATATATAACTTCATTTGATTTACACACACACACAATGTGTTTCACTGACTCAAAAGTATTGTCAGGAGGAATTCTTAAGAGAAAGAAGGAACAGAAGGCCTTGGTAGTGACCATAAGTCAGACACAATGTTTCTCATTGTGTTTTTATAGAAAGTTTACTCCACAGTTTCAGATAAGCTATGACAAAACACCATCATTTAGTAGAAAACTTGCTTCTGTCTGAAATGGCATTTATATTTTAGACAATCTTTAATCAAGTAATAACATGTATCTAGTTTGATTTATCTTCCCTTTGATTCTATTTCTTTTTCTAATTTATTTTTAGCAGCTAAAATGTAAAACATTGAAATTTAGAACTAAAGATTCCAGAATTGATTATGGTGATACTAAAGCTCAACGGGAAGTGTTCATTTTAATTTCCAAATCATGATTTTTAGTTAATAAGACATTCTGTATTAATTAGAGATGTTAATTCATAACAAGGTTTATGATCAACATGACTCCTTATTATATTGTCCACAAAGAAATGTTAAAGAGTGCTACTTCCTACTGTCCTATAGAGTGTTGTGAGAAATCAGAAAAAAGCAAAATAAAATAAATAATATAAAAATATTATTTTTATTTTTATTATTTTATTATTTTTATTATTTAAAATATCAGATAAAAAATATTATTACTCCCGTTTCACTAATAAGAAGATAAAAACAGCGAGATTTTAAGTTTGTTTTTTTTTTCTTTAAATCTCAGTGGATGGAATTTTGGATTTCTTGTTCAGTTGCTTTACTGTGTTGTGTTAGTTCCTGTAAGTTGTTTAAATTACTTAAAAGTAACAAGTATTGCTATGAATGAATATTTATGTTCCTCTTCTTCCCTGAAAATTCATATGATAAAACCTCATCTCAAATGTGATAGTATAATCATCCCTGGGTATCTGTGGGGGACTGGTTGCAAGACCCTTTGAAATAATAAACTCCATGGATGCTCAAGTTTCTTATATAAAAGGACATAGTATTTGTATATAACCCATAGACAACCTTTCATATACTTTAAATCATCTCTAGATTACTTATAATACTTAATACAAAGTAGATATGCTCAGAGGCTCAGTTGTGCCCGACTCTTTGTAACTATGGACTGTAGCCCACCAGGCTTCTCTGTCCATGGGATTTTCCAGGCAAGCATACTGGAGTGGGCTGCCATTTCCTTCTGCAGGATCTTCCCTTCCCAGGGATTGAACCTGGGTCTCCTACATTGCAGGTGGATTCTTTACCAAGTGAGCCACCAAGGTAAATGCTATGTAACTATAATATGTAAATATGTGGCAGCATGAGGCAAATTTAAAATTTGTTTTTAGGGATTTTATGAAAGAATTTTTAAAAAATATTTTTCCTCTGTTTTTAGTTGGTTGAACCCGAGAATTCAGAACCTGCATATATGGAAGGACAACTGTATTTGGAGATGGGGGCTTTTGGGAGATAATTATGTCATGAAAGTCAAGCCCTCATGATGGAATTACTGTCCTTATAAAAAAATATATGAAAGAGTTTGTCTTTTCTCTGTCTGTTTCTGCTCTGTGGTGATATGTCAAGAAGATACCCATCTGTAAATAAGGAAGAAGGCTTTCAACAGATCCCTTCCATGCTGGTAGACTTATCTCAAACTCCCAGTCTTCAGACCTATATGAAATAAATCTTTCTGTTAGGTCACTCAGTAGAAGGTAGTAGCCTAAGGTTATAGTAGCCTAAGCAGAATAATACAAGTATAAAGCCTTCAGTTACTTATTAAATGTTATCCCTTCCTTATATTTAATCTTATGTTCTCTTTTGGCTTAGAGCTGAAGAATTCCATCGTTACTAGTCATTAACTACCTCATTATTTTCCTATATGAGCTTATAAAACCCTTTGTACCTTTATCCTTTCCCCTCATGGTTAATATCATATTTAAGCCATTTTCTCCCTCATGGTTATTGCTCAGAAAAACTCTAAAATATGCAAGTGACAAAGTAGAGAGTTGTTTTAGAAAGATAAGAAGGCGTTGGTTAACAAAGTATCGAAAAATGAACAAATAATAAAATCAGTAGGCTGGCATTGTGACTTTTGGTATCACATTTTT